>NC_092241.1:8284568-8297068 GCF_036320965.1 Panulirus ornatus | reverse complement strand
ATCCCTGAGTATGATAACATGATGAATGAATCCCAGAGTATGATAACAAGATGAATGAATCCCTGAGTATGATAACATGATGAATGAATCCCTGAGTATGATGATGAATGAATCCCTGAGTATGATAACATGATGAATGAATCCCAGAGTATGATAACAAGATGAATGAATCCCTGAGTATGATAACATGATGAATGAATCCCTGAGTATGATAACAAGATGAATGAATCCCTGAGTATGATAACATGATGAATGAATCACAGAGTATGATAACAAGATGAATGAATCCCTGAGTATGATAACAAGATGAATGAATCCCTGAGTATGATAACAAGATGAATGAATCCCTGAGTATGATAACAAGATGAATGAATCCCTGAGTATGATAACAAGATGAAGTTAACCCCCTGAGAACGATAACTTAACCCCCTGAGAACGATAACTTAACCCCCTGAGAACGAGAACTTAACCCCCTGAGAACGATAACTTAACCCCCTGAGAACGAGAACTTAACCCCCTGAGAACGAGAACTTAACCCCCTGAGAACGATAACTTAACCCCCTGAGAACGAGAACTTAACCCCCTGAGAACGACAACTTAACCCCCTGAGAACGACAACTTAACCCCCTGAGAACGACAACTTAACCCCCTGAGAACGACAACTTAACCCCCTGAGAACGACAACTTAACCCCCTGAGAACGAGAACTTAACCCCCTGAGAACGAGAACTTAACCCCCTGAGAACGAGAACTTAACCCCCTGAGAACGAGAACTTAACCCCCTGAGAACGAGAACTTAACCCCCTGAGAACGAGAACTTAACCCCCTGAGAACGAGAACTTAACCCCCTGAGAACGAGAACTTAACCCCCTGAGAACGAGAACTTAACCCCTGAGAACGAGAACTTAACCCCCAGAGATCGATAACTTGACCCCCTGAGAACGAGAACTTAACCCCCTGAGAACGATAACTTAACCCCCTGAGAACGAGAACTTAACCCCCTGAGAACGATAACTTAACCCCCTGAGAACGAGAACTTAACCCCCTGAGAACGAGAACTTAACCCCCTGAGAACGAGAACTTAACCCCCTGAGAACGATAACTTAACCCCCTGAGAACGAGAACTTAACCCCCTGAGAACGAGAACTTAACCCCCTGAGAACGAGAACTTAACCCCCTGAGAACGAGAACTTAACCCCCTGAGAACGAGAACTTAACCCCCTGAGAACGAGAACTTAACCCCCTGAGAACGAGAACTTAACCCCCTGAGAACGAGAACTTAACCCCCTGAGAACGAAAACTTAACCCCCTGAGAACGAGAACTTAACCCCTGAGAACGAGAACTTAACCCCCTGAGATCGATAACTTGACCCCCTGAGAACGAGAACTTAACCCCCTGAGAACGAGAACTTAACCCCCTGAGAACGAGAACTTAACCCCCTGAGAACGAGAACTTAACCCCCTGAGAACGAGAACTTAACCCCTGAGAACGAGAACTTAACCCCCTGAGATCGATAACTTGACCCCCTGAGAACGAGAACTTAACCCCCTGAGAACGAGAACTTAACCCCCTGAGAACGAGAACTTAACCCCCTGAGAACGAGAACTTAACCCCCTGAGAACGAGAACTTAACCCCCTGAGAACGAGAACTTAACCCCCTGAGAAATATAACTTTTAACTCCCCTTTTCAAGTTGATCCTTCTTGTTAGATTCAGAAAGCCAACCCTTGAATACATTAAATGGATTCAAATACTTTAAAGAAAAAAATGGCTGACATGACCAACCAGACACGATATACGCGCTTCCCTCTATACACACAAGAGAATGCTATACCACTCTCGGTGCAGATGAACCTGTCCTCAAGAGTCATTCTGCCTTGAGAGGGGCACGAAGACGACCCTTCCTAGCTGACGAGGTCCAACAGGAAGATACGAAAAAGTCACTAAGAAGGCACATATTGGCCCGTGGTGTTAAGGTAAGGTTATAACTGGAGTAACAGATGCATTCTGAGAGTGTCACACACACACACACACACACATACACACACACATGAGTCGCTCGCGTCTCATATAGTCTTATAACTTGAAATTACCAGGAGTGTGGTAGCGACGTGTTCTACCTAACATTTTTCTCTCTCCTTCTTCCAAACCATCTTATTTCGCTGATGATTTGAGGATGTGGTATAGCACAGAGAAAAGTCTGAGTCCTTCATAATGGTGTGAGGTTAGAAGTAAACATGCAAATCTAGTATTTGCAACAGATGTTCATATATCTCGTATCTGTGTTCATCACTGGCCAGAGGATACGAGACGCAGTCTAGCAAACCCCGAAGACCATTAACGAAGAGGAAAGAAAACACGCCAGAGATTTTTTGGTTGACGTAAAGCACATAGTAGTGATAAATATTGTTTTCATACATATACGCCATTTCCCGCGTTAGCGAGGTAGCATCAAGAACAGAGGATTAGGCCTGAGAGGGAATATCTTCACTTAGCCCCCTTCTCTGTTCCGTCTTTTGGAAAAATCAAAACGGGAGGGGAGGATTTCCAGCCATCCTGCTCCCTCCCCTTTTAGTCGCCTTCTACGACACGCAGGGAATACGTGGGAAGTATGCTTTCTCCCCTATCCCCAGGGATATATATATATATATATATATATATATATATATATATATATATATATATATATATATATATATATATATATATATATATATATATATATATATAAGCGTGTGTATATTTGCGTGTGTGGACGTATGTATATACATGTGTATGGGGGTGGGTTGGGCCATTTCTTTCGTCTGTTTCCTTGCGCTACCTCGCAAACGCGGGAGACAGCGGCAAAAAAAAAAAAAAAAAAAAAAAAAAATATATATATAAGCGCTCCTCCACCACTATGCATGGTTGGCCTTGTTATTACAGTTTTGAGTGTGCTTGAGCTATTGATAAGGTCCAGCCGAGCCCAGTCCATTTCAGTATAGTGCAGTATAGTGCAGTACATTACAGTACTGTGTAGTACAGTACAGAGTAGTATGGTGCGATACAGTACAGTACAGTGTATCATAGCACAGAAATGGAGTTCTACACTCTTGTACTTCGCCTAGTGCCATTTAGCATTCAATGCTGTATATACTGTCAGCATTCACTAGTTCATCATCATTCAGTTCAAATATACAATTATCATACTGATGCTGTGTGTGTGTGTGTGTGTGTGTGTGTGTGTGTGTGTGTGTGTGTGTGTAGGTGATTACCAATTCGTACTGTGTTGGGTGGGCGTTTTACATTCGTGGGGAGCCACTATCTTTTGAAATTATACTTTTGCATTTCATGCACACCCCCCTTATGGAAGAGCCAAAAAAAATTGAATATTAGCAGGAAAAAGGAATGTGTGGGTGTGTTAATATACTTCATTTTCATATACCTGCCTGTGTATTTATGTGCTTGACTAGGTACATTCTTTTCTTCTACCTACCACAAATACCCACCATCTCCTTACCTCAGAATAACCATAATAAAAAAACAGTACAGCATCCATTACTCCTCAAACGTATCATTAGGCCCAATATGGAAACGAGGCTATAAAGATGAAACCAGATGAACACAAGAGTAAAATACAGAGGGAGATGGTTCGTACCAGCGAACTCCATGCCTGAAAACGCACCGCATCTAAGTCGTGTTCGCTATCAACATCAACGTGCAATCATTTGCTGATTTATATACAGCCAACGTCGTCCATACTCGTGAACCTCTCGGTCTGAGACGAAACTGTTTCGAACAGGGGAGAGTACCTGCGCTGTTCCCTGGCTGTGAACCGAAGCTGCTTCGAACATGGGTGAACACTGCGTCGTTCCTCCGGTACAGAATGAAGCTGCTGCTTCGAAGATGGTGAGAACATTGCGTCATTCCTCAGGAGGTGGAGGAGGAGGAGGAGGAGGAGGAAGAGGAGGAGGAGGAAGAGGAGGAGGAGGAGGAAGAGGAGGAGGAGGAAGAGGAGGAGGAGGAGGAGGAGGATCCTGAGTTCTCTCCTTCGGTAGCACAGCCACCGTCCGTCGTGCGTGGAGGAAGCACTCCACATACACCGTTCGCTGGCTGGATGAGTCGCCAGGAAGCACTCCACATACAGCGTTCGCTGGCTGGATGAGTCGCCAGGGGAAAAGATCGGGACAGAGGGAGTTTCGACCACCACCCCATTACATTATCCCTCCCTCTACTGTGTGCACATCTACTATCCACACCCACCCCACCACACACTCTACTGTCTCTCTGTCTACTATCTACCCTACTCCACCGTTTCTTTATGTACTATCCACCCCCTATTCCACCATCTCCACATCCAGTATCCTGCCCCATTCCACCATCCACATATCTACTATCCAACCCCCACTCCACCGTCTCTCCGTCTACTATCCACCCCCTATTCCACCGCCTACCTTCACATCCACTGTATCTCTCTCTCTCTCTTTCTCTCTCTCTCTCTCTCTCTCTCTAGTAACCTCCACCTTTCACCCACTTTGGTATTTAGAACAGAGGAATTCTAAGGAAACGAAGCAGCTGGAGCAAGAACAGCAGCAGAAACAGCAGAAGTAGAAACAGCAGAAGTAGAAACAGCAGAAGTAGAAACAGCAGCAGAAACAGCAGAAGTAGAAGGTCTGGCACTATCCTCCAGCATTCTATGGACCTACGTGGTGTGGTGGTCAGCGGTCCTGACCGTGACGCAATCACGGGCCGCCCTCCGCCAAGGGTCGAGCATGGCATAGGTTCGAATCTTAGCTTGCGGCAGTCGGTCCACAGTCAACCCAGCTGTTCATCCCACCCAAAGGGTTGGTTGATAAAATGGGCATCTTGCTTAGGCTAGGGGATATATATATATATATATATATATATATATATATATATATATATATATATATATATATATATATATATATATATATATATATATATATATGCTAATCCTTCTTTGTGTGTCATGTTCTAATCAGAATTAGGAAAGCCAATAGATTCAGATGAAATCATATAGCAACTGCATACTTTATGTTCTGTAGCAGATGTTAATACTTCAGCCACAAATTAGTGCTCTGGCAGTATGAATTACATTTTGACTTGATGTGATAAGTAACTTCATTTCTATAATGAAGATATGGTCATTACAACCAGCTGTGGCCAGCTGGCACCAGTCCGATTTAGGGTGTGTACTGGCTTATAGGTACACATGTGTGGGTTTGTTTTGTACACTGAGTCGTATACATATATGTCAGAATGTAACTGTGTGTGTGTGTGTGTGTGTGTGTGTGTGTGTGTTTGTGTGGAGAGAGAGAGAAAGAGATGACGAAACACAGATAAAGTGGGTTACCATGAATGGTGTGTGTCTGGCCCATTACTTACATGAAACATCTGTTCTGTTACGCAGGTTTCAGTTGACACAGATATTTCTGAGGTCTCTCTCTCTCTCTCTCTCTCTCTCTCTCTCTCTCTCTCTCTCTCTCTCTCTCTCTCTCTCTCATTTTCATCACCTTCAAATCAACAGAATGAATATTTTGGTTTGGCACAAACGATTATATTTAATTACTAACTGATGAACAGCTGGGGTTGACTGTGAACCACATGCCTTGCCCAGGATTCGAGGAGGTTTGGTGGGCCCCGCGCTTGATTCGTAGTCACCAACGCTAACCGCCAGACCACTTTAAATAAGTGCTCTCCAGTAGCAATATGGTCATGGTTGGAATGTGTTATTCATGTCATGCATTCATTAAATCCCTCATGGTCACTGAATAATGTCTGTACACGTCAGAAACACGCTGGGGTTCGGTGTAAGGTACGTTAAAAACTAAGAAAATTTTTAAATCTTAAAAATAATCTGAAAAAAATTTAAAGTAAGGTATGAAATAAGATGTAAAAACAGATAAATGGAAAAAAATGAAAAATCAAATCAAATCAAATCAAAATGAAATAGAAAAAGATAGATTAGAGATCAAAATAAAATCACTGAAAATCAAGACAAAAATAGATTAAAAAATGATATAAAAATTCATAGGTTAAAGATTAAGATAAAATAGATAGATTAAAAATCAAGATAAGAAGTAACTAGATTAAAAATCAAGGTAAGAAATAGACTAAAAATCAAGATAAGAAATAACTAGATCTAAAATCAAGATAAAAAATGTACAGATTAAATATCAAGATAAGATAATGAATAGATTTATAATCAAATCAGAATAAAAAGGAAAATGTTACATCTCCTTTGGAGAACAGTATGATAATAAGAACAAAAAAAAAATATATGCACAAACGTGAACACAGAGATGCTCCAAAGAAGAATTTTTTCAATTGTGGAAATTTCTGTTTTTTCTGGAGTTATTCTTGTTATGAGGGGATGAGTGATGCCATGAGAAGAACACTCATGTTATGAGATCCTCTATCTCCATGAGATGAACACGGTTGGTGATGGATGGAGAACACGACATCTCTTTGAGGTTAGCAATAACGTGAACAAATGGTCGGTGGAGAACAAAAATGGGGTGAACAACATCTCTCTGAGATGAACAAGACTTGCTGCATAACGTGAACCAATGGTCGAGGTGGAGAACAAAAATGGGGTGAACAATGTTCTAACTTCGTTCCGTCATGTGTGGAAATATAACTTTGATAAACTGAAACCAACTTTCGAAAGAGTTATCTGGAGTGCCACACATCTGTCAGGTCCTGTGTCTCTCTCGCACACGATTCGTCTAGCAAGTCTTCAGCCAAACTTATATATATATATATATATATATATATATATATATATATATATATATATATATATATATATATATACCATCACTGAATTTATTAATCCCCTTCCACAGCTCGCTTCTAAACCTAAACTTCTTTTCTATTTTCTCTTCATGTCTCCCCCACTGTGTTTCCATATTGAGACCCAATATTTTTGTCTCCACCAATGTTTCAGGAGAAAAAAACTACTATGAACTCGTATCTATACACAAAGACCTGGAATCGGTGTTCCTTCATAGATCCTTCCTCATATATACACAGTTCATTACTATTTCCCACCCATACACCATAGCTATATATATATATATATATATATATATATATATATATATATATATATATATATATATATATATATATATATATATATATAGTACACATACACACGTAAAGCTCTTTTATAAGCAAACTCGTTGGAAGGATAAGCACAGAAGCTCCAAGCTTTCCAGTGTATTTAAAGCCCTCCCTGAAAATGTATTGAAATACAATTGAAATCTTGGAGATTCCATGTCTATTTTGCCAGTGAGTTTACACACACACACACTGCTCGTCGTACTCCCGTCATTTCAACTACCTAACGATGCCCATCTGAACACTCTTGTTACATTACCCAAACCCTCGACCAACAACAGAAATCAGTTGTTCGGTACACAAGACACTCACGGAAAAAACTACGTTAATTAGGTTGGCAGCTGAGGTTTTGAGTCTACATTACCGGGGTGAATTACATCACTACGAACTATGACTTCCCGGAAACCAATCCTCTTTTTTCCCCCTCTGGTCTTCCAGGAGTCGAGGAGCTGCTGGAAGGAAAGACCATATTTTCTCTTTCCCCACTATTAATCTTGGAATCTCTCTCTCTCTCTCTCTCTCTCTCTCTCTCTCTCTCTCTCTCTCTCTCTCTCTCTCTCTCTCTCTCTCTCGTCGCCTGGAAGAACCCGGCATCTACCTAAGGCATTTGATCACATAATTCTTAATGACTTCTACGTACAGTACGACGGAGAGAGAGAGTTCGATAGTTTGGGGGGGGGGGGGGGGGGCCATCTCTTGAACCTACATCATAATTAATCAGTTTTAGATTCCTGTATGTTGCCGACATTCACAGTTTCCATGTTTCTTCTGTTCCAGCCATCCGCCAATCACTTATACGAAAACAGTTGTTCTTTACGTCCTTTCTATCTAACTTCCTCGTTTAGCCTCTTGATATTAACTCTTATTACCCTAGTTAGCTTCATGTTATTGCCTCTGATTACCCTAGTAATGTACTGCATCTGGATCACCGCCAAGGTCGTCCAAATGATTTAGAAATATGAAAGCTTTTGAATCGGTCACTCTTCCTTCCTCCATGGCCAACGGACCTGCAGACCTTAGCTTCTCACTGTAGCTTACTTTCTGACGTACGGGATGAAGGCTACATATTTTTTTTTAATCGTAAATTTCGTGGATTATTAATCTCAAAGAATTCTCTCTCTCTCTCTCTCTCTCTCTCTCTCTCTCTCTCTCTCTCTCTATCTATTCATTCATCTATTCATTCATCTATCTATCCATCTATCTATTCATCTATCTATCTATATATCTATCTATCTATCTATCAATCTATTCATCTATCTATCTATCCATTTATCTATTCATCTATCTATCTATCTATCTATTCATCTATCTATCTATCTATCTATCTATCTATCATCTCTCTCTCTCTCTCTCTCTCTCTCTCTCTCTCTCTCTCTCTCTCTCTCTCTCCCTCTCTCTCTCTCTCTCTCTCTCTCTCTCTCTCTCTCTCTCTCTCTCTCTCTCTCTCTCTCTCCTTCTATTTCCACACTGAACAAGAGCCAAGTCATTGGAGGAGCTTCATTATCTACTATGATGATCAACACAACAATCTTTAATTCGTAGACACATACCTGGGGTGATGCAGTTCTCCTTTCTTATGCCCAAGTCTCCATTAAGGCACAGACAGCCTCGTCGACGCGAGAGACCACTAGATCAAAGACACAGAAAAGAAATAACATTAAGAAAAGGGTAGTTTAATTAAGGGTTTTCGGGGCAGAAAAAAGGAATAGGGTGAAAAATAAACTATGTGATGACAAGAAATGAATAAAAGACAATAAGCTTATGATGTATATATGGGAAAAAAAGGTAATATACATAATATACATAACTCGTTAACTTTGTTTTTAGTGAGAGAGCAAAGCCAGCAATGTTGACACAGAGGGTGTAGGGTGGGTTTGGTACTCCTGTGTCTCAGAAAGGTAGAACTTCCCTACGTTGCTGTAGACATGATCAAACATAAGGACCCAATTCTCATTTTAGCCTAAACTACATTGTAAATAAGTTGCTGAACATTTCCTTACACATATACTTAAACGCAACTCTGCTTTATACTTAAAAGACAGTTTATCTTCGCTCCAGTACTCAGGAGGCGACGAGTTAAATGAAATAGCAAACTTGCAAGCCCCTGACACACACACACACACACACACACACACACACACAGGGTTTTCCCCACATCATTTCCTACTGGATACAATTTCTCACCGAGGCCTTTGTATTCACTGCTTCACATCCTTATTACCATGCATCCATCATGAACCAGACCAACTTTGGAGTTTTCTCCACGTCTCCTTGTTAGCTGATGCAATCCTCATAATCCCTTTTGCTTTTTTAAGACTTTAGCATCATCAGCAAACATACTTAGTCGGGTGTATTCCCGCTTGGCAACTCCTTTACATAAAGGGAAGAGGATCGAACCCTACATCATGCTACAAGTGATTCCGAATCGCTTCGAGAAGGCTTTTGTTTCATACGTCTATTGCTCTCTTCCAGTAAGATAAATTTCTATCCACTGAAAAATTCTTGTCCTTATTCTTTTATGAAATTCCAGGTTATTCACCAAACTCCGACCACTGTAGATGGAGACAGGACAGTACAGCAGAAGGCTCCTCCCCCACCCACCACTATAGATGGAGACAGGACAGTACAGCAGAAGGCTCCTCCCCCACACACCACTATAGATGGAGACAGGACAGTACAGCAGAAGGCTCCTCCCTACCCACCATTCTCTCTAGCACATCACTCAGCAGGAGAATAGCAATGAACAATTGACGACAGAACTGAAGTGAGAAGACAAATGATAAAAAAGGATCATGAGTTATGAAATGGGTGAAAGATCGGTGCTTATGAGGGATGAGGAGGCCAAGTGTGAGGAGGAGAGTTGACGGGGACGTGTGTACTGGCTGGGTAATCATGAGGCCCCACATCCTGCTGTCGCAGCTCCTGGGATGTTGGGACACTGGGTTTTCCATGATAAGACCACATGTGCATCCCCAGCCGTACGAGGCGAGATAGTACCAGAGCGCGAGTGTGTGTGTGTGTGTGAGAGAGAGAGAAAGAGAGAGAGAGAGAGAGAGAGAGAGAGAGAGAGAGAGAGAGAGAGAGAGAGAGAGAGAGAGAGAGAGAGAGAGAGTGTGTTTATGTGTAAGTGGGTGTGTCTGTATTATAATGTTTGTGTGTGTGCATATGATTTGATATGAAATTATGTGTTTGTGTGTGTGTGTGTGTGTGTGTGTGTGTGTGTGTGTGTGTGTGTGTGTCTGTGTGTGTTTTCATGACAAATCATAGCCAATAATGGTCTTCGTCAAGCCACATCACAATACCTCGTAAGACAAAGAAATAAATCAGTTAGCCATAACCTCACACTAACTAGTCCCCTTGACAAAATAACTTTTAGAGACATATTCAAGGGCAACAACTTGAAGGATTAGCGTCTTGAGTGCCACTCCAGAAGACGTGGACCTTATGGCTATCCATTTAAACTAGCCCCGAGCCACATCGTCCCCCTGGTGTGTGTGTGTGTGTGTGTGTGTGTGTGTGTGTGTGTGTGTGTGTGTGTGTGTCCTCACTGCTCAGGATCACACACAGGGGGAGAGATAAGGACAGACGTGGTGGCGTATCTCGAAAGGAAGACTCACTGATAACTGGGGACACAGGCTGTAAGGTCAAACGAGGAAAAGTGTAACGAAAATTATGGTTCCAGGAAGCGATCTGACCTTTGTGTGTGTGTGAGTGTGTGTGTGTCTCCTTGTGATACAGTGCGCTTCCTATTACGCCATAGTTCATTCGTAGTTATGAATGGCATCATGAGCAAACACGTTCATGCCTTCATCCTTCCTGGGCAACAGAGAGATTTATGCATACGCGAGAAACAGCAGTGGTCCCAATACTGAGCCTTGATGGACACCACCACGCCCTCCACTTGTCATGCTTTCTTAGCTAGAGAAAAAGACTTTTACTCTCTCTCTCTCTCTCTCTCTCTCTCTCTCTCTCTCTCTCTCTCTCTCTGGGCAGCATCCTACGCCACGCCCCTGTAGGCACTGCGTCTCTATCGACCTCTTGTGAAGGACACTAGCCAAGGACTATTCCCCCAACCCCCTCTCCTTGACGAACGACCCAGGCACATCAAACGACTACCCTAACAATCACACCTAACCAAATTTTGACCTTAATGACGAACTACCTAACTCAGCCACGGCATGAAGTCAAACCCACTTAAACCACGTCCCATCGTGAAGGACCCAACTATTCCTCATAGTTGGGTCGTTTGTGTCTCCACCAATCACCTTCAACCCATTTCAACCAAACTGAGACTCCTGGATAACTCACCCTCACTAACAAGGTAGTTCAACCAGATGTAAACTGTGGTTTCAGATGACTGAAATTAGTCGTACGAATGACGTCACAAGTAACTACCTAGTCAAATGAACCAATGATTGGTAATCTATATCATCTCAATAATCAAAGATAATCACCTTCAAATGTAATTATGATCTTGATTGATATGAGGCACGTAATTCTCTCGAAAGTAATTACATTTTTCCCTACGATTCACGTGGATTGGACAGTGTACTACCCACAACACACACTAAATGGTTATTGAGTCGAGTGTCTCCCATCTGTTGTGTTTACAGCTGTTCCAGTAACAATGGCTTCGGCTTCAGCTTAAACTATCAAAGTCACGGAAGCGTTAGAACAAAAAGACTTGTTCGAGAATTTATATAAATATGTTGCATACCCACATGGATGACTCCTATGCCTTGGCCATTTGAAAAACCTCGTTCCTAATGATGTAGAAAAATGTATATACGAGAGATTCCCAGTGCCAGAGAGCGGATTCGAACGCTAGACTTTCCAGTACATTGGCTGGAACATATCTTGACTTTTGACCCAACTAAGGATCGACTGACGAAGGAATGACTGGAATAGTGATTATGGCGAAGTCCTGAGGGGATAGGGCAATGGTAACCTAGTTGATACATGTTATATACACGTGCAAAAACCCACCTAAAGTGGGTTGGTTACTGACTAGGCAATGAGGCTTTTGGCGCTACCGCACTCACATAATGGCATGCACGAGTAATATACCGAAGTTATTGCTATGCATTAATCACCAGCATTACGATGATACAATCTGGTTATCAACCCATTAGCCCACTGTCAGGCGTAGTCTTCATCCTTCCATTGAGAGCTTACGATCTCCGTGTGTCCCTTACGACGCAATCCTAACCCTACCCCCCCCCCCCCCCACCACAACGTAAAATGCTACGACCCTATCGTACTTTTCAAGGCAATCGCATTTACCAAGATAACACCTTCAAAGTAATTTCATCCAGCCAGACTGTCTAATTACCTTATCTCTTCTACTAAGGGTATGAAACAACGTGTGTCTCA
>NC_092241.1:8249568-8272068 GCF_036320965.1 Panulirus ornatus | reverse complement strand
TGGCATAAGTGGATGTTTGGTGAAGGGAGGATTTGTGTGTGTGTGTGGGTGTGTGTGTGTGTGATTGTGGTGGATGGGTTGATGGTAGAGTAGGAGTGTGTGTGTGTGTGTGTGTGTGTGTGTGTGTGTGTGTGTGTGTGTGTGTGTGGGTGGGTGTGTGTGTGGGTGTGTGTGTGTTTGTGTGGGTGTGTATGGGTGTGTGTGGATGTGTGTGTGTGTGTGTGTGTGTGTGTGTGTGTGTGTGTGTGTGGGTGAGTGTTTGTGTGTGTGTGTGTGTGTGTGTGTGTGTGTGTGTGTGTGTGTGTGTGTGTGTGTGTGTGTGTGTAAGGTTAATTAAAGACAGATTTCACACAGTGTAAATTGAACATTGGGGTTATGGTAGAAAGATCTAACTGTCTGAGTGCCTGTGGTCTAAATTGGACTTAGAATTAGAGATAGATATGGTCTTCTAGACGACCCTGATTGCTGGGGGACATGTAGTAATAGTGGAGGGGAGTAATGGGGGTTAGTCTAAGGGTGATCTTTGAAGTTTCATAGGAAGTCAGTGAGTTTCATAGGGAAGTCAGTGAGTTTCATAGGAAGTCAGTGAGTTTCATAGGAAGTCAGTGAGTTTCATAGGGAAGTCAGTGAGTTTCATAGGAAGTCAGTGAGTTTCATAGGGAAGTCAGTGAGTTTCATAGGAAGTCAGTGAGTTTCATAGGGAAGTCAGTGAGTTTCATAGGGAAGTCAGTGAGTTTCATAGGGAAGTCAGTGAGTTTCATAGGGAAGTCAGTGAGTTTCATAGGGAAGTCAGTGAGTTTCATAGGGAAGTCAGTGAGTTTCATAGGGAAGTCAGTGAGTTTCATAGGGAAGTCAGTGAGTTTCATAGGGAAGTCAGTGAGTTTCATAGGGAAGTCAGTGAGTTTCATAGGGAAGTCAGTGAGTTTCATAGGGAAGTCAGTGAGTTTCATAGGGAAGTCAGTGAGTTTCATAGGGAAGTCAGTGAGTTTCATAGGGAAGTCAGTGAGTTTCATAGGGAAGTCAGTGAGTTTCATAGGGAAGTCAGTGAGTTTCATAGGGAAGTCAGTGAGTTTCATAGGGAAGTCAATGGGTGTCAGTGGGTGTCAGGTATATAATGGTAGAGGTGTATGGTAGTTTTTATGGTTATGGTGGTGGTTTACACCATTATGTTGTGTGTATGTGTGTGTGTGTGTGTGTGCGTGTGTGTGTGTGTGTGTGTGTGTTTGTGTAACTGGGAGAGAGAGTTTTACACACGTGTTGCCCCGCCTCTTAACCTTGTATATATGCACCATGTCTTTATTTCTATGCATGTATGCACAAACACACACACACACACACTCTTCAGCATATGTCAGGTGTGTGTAGGTGGGCGTGTGTTTACTAGTGTAAACATGTGAGTGCTTGTGTACTCATATGTGTGTGTGTGTGTGTGTGTGTGTGTGTGTGTGTGTGTGTCCTTGTTTACATTTCTGTGTGTATATCATTCATTATGAACATATTCTATTGTGTATGTATGCATATATGATTCATTTCAAAAGGACATTCAAATTATCATTTGTTTCAAAGTATTAATGTAACAGAGTTTGACACGAATAGACACGTGTTCTAACAGTGGCTTTCTTGTAGGAACAGAAGAATAAAGTGTGAGAGAGAGAAAGAAAAAATGAGTAAAGATATTAATGATAAATTTTTTGGTACTTGTAAACCTAATTGTTGGCGATGGAAGGGTTGCTGGAAGAGGGAATGTTACAGGGATGGGAAAATCTATCACATCCGTGTTTATAGATGGAAGAGAGAGAGAGAGAGAGAGAGAGAGAGAGAGAGAGAGAGAGAGAGAGAGAGAGAGAGAGAGAGAGAGAGAGAGAGAGAGAGGTATCACAACGGTCAATCCTCGTGTGGTTTGTCCTTTCGACACAAAAAAAACTATGGGAAGCAGCGCATGAAATCCAGTTACATTCCAGTACTAACAATACGAAAAGTGATCTAAGAATGAAAATTAAGAACGAGTGAGAAAGGCTGGTCATTCCTCAAACCCTTAAAGGCATAAAGTCTAAATAAATTTCCAAAGTAAAATCGACTTTGATAGACACATTGGCATCCATAGTCAGAACCAAGTGATCTTGAAAGTCTCGCCCAAATCTGCCTACTCCAAGACCATAACACAACGGCTCAGCATCGACACAAGACCCCAAATAAGATTTCAAAAAAAAAGAAGGAAAGAAATATCTTGGGTGAAAATAGGGATCAAGGTATTCGATCCTAATAAAAAGGGTATTCGAACCTAATAACGAGGGTTCGAATCTCCTTTCCCTTTTCCTTCATTCGTCGCGTTCTCACCTTCAGCTTGCATGTGTTCTTGATTCCCCAGCTTCCCCCAGGGTTTACGATGCGACCAGACGTTTTAGTAGTTGCGTCTGACGGTAGCGCTAACCCCTGGACGTGCGCAAAGGACCGACCTAACGACCCTTAACGAGGTTAACAACCGCAAGGTGGTAATAGTCTCCCGGGTTCCCCAACTGTTTTGATGAAGGTGGAAAAGCAGTCCAGCAGAAGGAGGCTCATACTCCTACGCCTCCTCCTCCTCCTCTTCCTCCTCCTCCTCTTCCTCCTCTTCTTCCTCTTCCTCCTCCTCCTCCTCCTCTTCCTCTTCCTCCTCCTCTTCCTCCTCCTCCTCTTCCTCCTCTTCCTCCTCATTCTCCTCCTCCTCTTCTTCCTCCTCCTCCTCCTCCTCCTCCTTCACCTACAGCCAACTGCTTGTTATCGTGGTAGTGTTGTTTCTGGTCGTTAGCATCATGGGGTTTAATTGTTGTGGTTGCCGTGGTTGGAGGGTGTTGGAGATGAGTGTTATGCTGGGGGTGTTGGAGATGAGTGTCATGTTGGAGGGAGTGGTGGTGAAGACTGTGGAGATGATCAAGTTGTTTGGAAGGATAAAGGAAGTGATGGCGTGTTTTCAGGACGTGACGTTGATTTCGCATGAAAATCATATGTATATATATATATATATATATATATATATATATATATATATATATATATATATATATATATATATATATATGCCTACCCACACTCGTATCCTTGGCACACATACATACATATAAAACACACATTGACATATTTACACAAACATATGGACATATATTCAAGACGTGGGGTCCCCATGAGTGTAAAACTCTCTCCCTCGTACACTACAAATAGGTAATTACACACAAAACAAACCCAAACATCAACAAATATATATATATATATATATATATATATATATATATATATATACATAACACGAATAGGACATACACACACAAACAGACGCATATAGTATGAGGAGATGGAGAGGACATATGTGGTCGTGAAAATTACCCAAGATATATAGAGATGTTTGGGTGTAAAACACCTATTTTGTGTCGGTGTGTGTGTGTGTGTGTGTGTGTGTGGCGTACAGCTTAATGAAAACAAAGGAAAAGAAGGTTTCGTTAAGAGAACGGAGCATTGGGCAACAGACAAAGAAAAATCCCTGTCTGTTCCTTTGAACATATGTGTGTAGGGGGGGCCAGGCATCAGGGAGGAGGTAGCCAAAGTGAAAGACTTAGAGGTAAGCGGGTATCGAAGCGGGGGAGAGAGAGAGAGGAGAGAGAGAGAGAGAGAGAGAGAGAGAGAGAGAGAGAGAGAGAGAGAGAGAGAGAGAGAGAGAGCATGGCAAACATCTGAGGTCACCAGAGGCCACGATGACGTCAGATCCGTACTGACCTTACGAAAGTGATGTTGTATTTTCCCTCAACGAAGACAAAAGATGTACAGACACACTAGACAGAACACGAGAAAGTTGAAACACTCGATTTAGGAGGATTACCAGCAAGAGAGGCGAATGAAATCGCTGGTATCGCTGAAGTAAAACATTCACCAGAAGCCTGTGAAAGGGGACAACATACAGAAGAAATTTTGATAGAAAAGAACCAACCCCAAGTGAGACGTAAACATTGTTCCAGGGGAAAGATGTCTTGTGTTACATATTCCCAAGTGTTCTATGTCACAGCGAACAACTGTTTGTATAAGAGATGGATGGATGGATTTGTTTTTTTTTGGGGGGCATCAAAAGGCGTTTCAGCTCTCTCCGTCACAAGAGGAAGTGGTTGACACACCGCTTTTTCAAGATCTTAAAACCATATTGTCTAGACTCACACAGACGAAGCACTTCAATGAAAGCACAGACGAAGGGTATATATGTATTTACGGGAGAATGTAGAGCTTCATAGAACGTACATAGTGGGGACAATACAACGATAGACATCAGTAAGGAGGAGAGGTGGTATCCAGACAGAGAGGCCAATGAAACCCAAATCGACAGAAGAAGGCCAATGGAATCCTTGCCTAGAAAAAGAAGTCCTTCAGGTGTTAGGGATATGTAGACTCCTTTAGAAGGAAAAGTTCTTTAACAGGACTGGAATATCTTACGTGGCATGAGAATAAGCTGAACGTAGAGGCTGCGAGATCAAATCTTTTGAGATAGCTTTTCCCAGCTGCGTATAGGTAAGAATTGGAGTTCCACAGGTGTCACTACTGGGGCCTCCTCTATTTCTAACCTAAGTGAGAGAGAGAGAGAGAGAGAGAGAGAGAGAGAGAGAGAGAGAGAGAGAGAGAGAGAGAGAGAGAGAGAGAGAGAGAGAGAGAGAGATTCCAGCAGCTGTGATGGACTAGTTTACGCTGCAAGAAAGGACAAAGGCAAACACGATCATGGCTTTTAAGTTCCCCAGTGGCTTTGACAGTGTTGATCTGATCTCTCTCTCTCTCTCTCTCTCTCTCTCTCTCTCTCTCTCTCTCTCTCTCTCTCTCTCTCTCTCTCGAACCTGAGACAGACTTAGCGAGAGAAGAATCAAAAATGGGATGGAAAAATCTTTTATCTTGCGTCCTGTTATCTGACCTTCCCATATAAACACTTCCACTCGTTTTATTAACGTGTTTTCTATGTGTGTGTATGTGTGTGTGTGTGTGTGTGTGTGTGGGTGTGTGTGTGTGTGGGTGTGTGGGTGTGTGTGTGTGCGCGTTTTTGTATATGTACGTATGTACGCATGAAAACATAGCTGCCGGATCTTTTACATTTAAGCATCGTGTGTGATGTCACACTGGCGTGAGGTCTGTCTTCACTGCCATCACACAAGCTGATGGTTCGTCGCCAACATAATGTGCGTCATCCAGGAATGGCAGGTCGACCCACCGCCCCCCCTATACCACTACGTCGTCACCTTAAGCTAAGGCCAAACTCGCCCATTTGTAAAGATCACAAGCGTGTGACTTGGAAGATGACAAAAGAACGCATCCAGATCTCGACCTACGCAACTAGAGTCCGTTCCCGGATGTTTCGACCTACGCAACTAGAGTCCGTTACGGTACGACTCTTGAGCACGACGGTACGACTCGAGCACGACGGTACGACCCTTGAACACGACGGTACGACCCCTTGAGCACGACGGTACGACCCTTGAACACGACGGTACGACCCTTGAACACGACGGCACGACCCCTTGAGCACGACGGTACGACCCCTTGAGCACGACGGTACGACCCCTTGAACACGACGGTACGACCCCTTGAACACGACGGTACGACCCCTTGAACACGACGGTATGACCCTTGAACACGACGGTACGACCCCTTGAGCACGACGGTACGACCCCTTGAACACGACGGTACGACCCTTGAACACGACGGCACGACCCCTTGAGCACGACGATACGACCCCTTGAACACGACGGTACGACCCTTGAGCACGACGGTACGACCCCTTGAACACGACGGTACGACCCCTTGAGCACGACGGTACGACCCCTTGAACACGACGGTACGACCCTTGAGCACGACGGTACGACCCCTTGAGCACGACGGTACGACCTCTGGGTATCATGACCTGAAAGACCAGGTTGTCATTATACCCTAAGGGTCATAATGTTGTTCTCAGAGCTGGTCATAAGGAGTAGATGAGCTGATTTTTAGAGTGTTTTTGAATGATGAATCAATCCAGCACATCTTCTATGTACTCAAGTGTATCTACTCACATTACTCACACTCACGTCCTGACCTGCATGTACTCGCCAGACAATCAGCAACACAAACTCAAACGAGTGCAACACGGGACACAAACACGGACCCTTCGGGAGATCCGGCATTGAGATGTCTCTCCACACGTGCGCCCTTGTTGGACGTAGTGTGTGTGTGTGTGAGAGAGAGAGAGAGAGAGAGAGAGAGAGAGAGAGAGAGAGAGAGAGAGAGAGAGAGAGAGAGAGGTCTCTCTCTCTCTCTCTAAACTTTACTGGGTAAATCTCCTTCCCACACAGGAGAGGTTCGATGCCTTTCGCCTCCCGATGGTCTGTTTATCTACCTTGCTCTGACGAGGGTGGTCTCTGCATTCTTTCAGACCCGATGGTCTTTTTTTTTTTTTGTATACATTTACTCCGCCGCTCTAGGGTCTTTTATGGTCTTATGGAACGTATGACTGGGGACTGTGGATGGGAGTCGGGTGAGGAATTAACATTAAGAATGTGAGGAAGTAAAGGTAATAGTACGGAGGGAGTGAGGGAGTGAGGGAGTGAGGGAGGGAGTGAGGGAGTGAGAACGAAGGTGTGGTGCAGTAAGGAGTGTTATATGCACCCTACCTTCCTTAACAACACATCAGCAACAGGTCCTCCTCGTTATGCAAGGTAGCGCCCCACACGCCTTAGAGGAGGCGTGGTCCTACCAAGTGGCCTTGGGTATAGCACTGTCTGTCTCTCCCAACACTGTTACTCTCTCCTCCTTTTCTTATCCTCATACTTCCTCCTTCATTTTGCCACCTCTCATTCCCTTGTTTCCTCATTCTTACTCCTGTCTATTGCCTCATCTTTATCCTCCTATGTGTGTTGTTTCTCATTTATTTCATACGTCCTACTGAACCCCCTTCACAATTATTCCTTACCTAAACCTGAATCATATTTTTCCTCTCTTCCTTCCATTCACTATCTCTCTTTTCTATCCATTCTTATCTGGTTCCACTTTTCTTTCATTTGTTCTCTATCCTTTACCACATTTGGTTTTGAAACCTTTTAGGCCAATGTATGAGGTAAATTCCCCACATTGATTAAGGGATGAATGAAAGTGCATATCATTTTATGTAAATGTAGAGAAAAATGAATAAGTACTCACACATATATGAATAAATCCATGCATACATTAATTCATACGTAGAAAGATAAGATTATGTAGGTACCTAGATATCTATAGACAGATAACTGGCTGGAGAGATAAAGATACAGAGACGATTATAAATATGTCACAGAGGGAGACGATCACAGATATCTGACACAGAGGGAGAGAGAGAGAGAGAGAGAGAGAGAGAGAGAGAGAGAGAGAGAGAGAGAGAGAGAGAGAGAGAGAGAGAGAGAGAGAGTTCGTGAGGATCACTGATGAGTGGGTGTGAGACACGACGGAGGAAGGAGCATTACCTAAGTGTAGGGTCGAGGGGAAGAAATCACAATGGTGAATGGATAAGTGGAATGTGGTGACATCAACGTATTCTTACTATTGGTAATGCTATGGTCCTCTCTCTCTCTCTCTCTCCAACCTCGACCATCTGTTCCACCCTAACCATCGCCTCCTCCTCCTTCTTCTCCTCCTCTCCTCTCCTTTGCTCAACCAAAACCACCATTTCCACCATCACTACCATCACTATCTCCAACAGCATCGGACATACGTAGGTATAGAATCAGAACGAGGACAGAGAACCTACTGTGTCATGTTTCTTCTCTGTATGATGGGTTGTGTGCCACAGTGGATGATCGGTAAGGGGGATGAGTGTGGGTTATGGTCAGTCATGACACTGTGTGAGTAGGGGGATCATTTCACATTAGGTGGTGGTCAAGGACTAAGCAGGTAAATATGAAAGTACGAACGGTTAAGGATGAGGTGAGGGACAGAGATACGAAAGTATGTTCTGAAGGATATTTAAATGATAAACTAAATAATGTAAAATGAGAGAGTTATAAACTTATACAATGTGTGGACAGAGGCTCCGATAGATGTGCATCTAACGGCAAAGGGCGAAGTTGGGAAATTAACATAACGGAATAGTAGGCTGAAGATGCAGTGAAGTTGTTTCATGGTTAATTAAATATCAACGGAACAGGATTCTCCAAGACGAGTCAGAGGGAAAGAGTAACTAACAAACAATCTAACACGGAAATGTTCAACACAAGGTTGTATATGAATAAACATTAAGATTCTTGGTCAAAGATTCAATGAGTATTCAATGGAAGATCATTATTCATACTAGGAATAAGTAAACAGCTGAAGCAAAGAGGTTTGAGTGAAGAACGAATGAATGTGTTAGGCCATAACAATAACAAATATTTCTAATACCATAAAACAATATATGTTCACAGAAGGTGAGAACAGCACTTGGAGGAACTGATGGACTTGTAATGATGAGAAAAATTCAAAAAAAAAAAGGAACAATGGAACATCAGGGAAGGTTTAGATAAGGTAATGAGAGAAGTGATCAAACGTGGAGTTGAAACACTTGAAAAACCAGTTAAGTGAATGTTTAAATGTGTATGTGTGAACCTGATAAAGTTACTGTGTGTGTGTGTGTGTGTCTGATGTGTAGACGAATGTCGTGTGCTTGTTTCGCTGTGTGTGAATTCTGACCGGGAATTAAAGCAAGAATTTAAAGAAGAGGAATTATTTTTTCTTTTTTGGTAGAATTTGTGAGTTATACTGAATAATGATAGCCTAAATTCAGGTACGTGATACCCAAAGAGGATCTAGGAATGTGGTAGAATGTGTAGTTCTCCATTTTCTTTATGTCATGGGAGACATCTGGAGATGTGAATGTGTTTATAGTGACAGCACCTGCTTAC
Organism: Panulirus ornatus; assembly: GCF_036320965.1. Taxonomy (NCBI): domain Eukaryota; kingdom Metazoa; phylum Arthropoda; class Malacostraca; order Decapoda; family Palinuridae; genus Panulirus; species Panulirus ornatus. Next base: position 8,263,183 of record NC_092241.1, on the reverse strand, counting down.
GTTACAATCGCCTGTGACTTAAGTTAGGAGTCTGATGTGAATTAGGGACTATGAAATGATGGAACAAACCACCTCCTTCAACCTTATGTGAATTCATGTGATGTTTTAGCATACACTATGTGCAAAAATTTCGCATCCATGCGAATGCATATATTCTACCCAAGTGGTCATAAGTTTGCATACATTGCTGCATTCCAGTATCATATCACCATGGCTGGCTAATGCTAATTACGAGCTGGATAGCCAGTATGAACGGAAAAAGGACTATATATTTTTTGGGTATTGCTGGTTCATCCAGGAAGAGAATGGCAGCAATTGGATGAAGCTTTTATTTCTTTTTGTTATATTAACTGATACGGGCAACTGAGGCCATCCCATTTACTCTATATACATAAATGTATATACATACATATATATATATATATATATATATATATATATATATATATATATATATATATATATATTATATATATAAGTGTGTGGAAGAAGAAAGTTAAGAGTAAATGTGAATAAGAGCAAGGTTATTAGGTACAGTAGGGTTGAGGGTCAAGTCAATTGGGAGGTGAGTTTGAATGGAGAAAAACTGGAGGAAGTGAAGTGTTTTAGATATCTGGGAGTGGATCTGTCAGCGGATGGAACCATGGAAGCGGAAGTGGATCATAGGGTGGGGGAGGGGGCGAAAATTTTGGGAGCCTTGAAAAATGTGTGGAAGTCGAGAACATTATCTCGGAAAGCAAAAATGGGTATGTTTGAAGGAATAGTGGTTCCAACAATGTTGTATGGTTGCGAGGCGTGGGCTATGGATAGAGTTGTGCGCAGGAGGATGGATGTGCTGGAAATGAGATGTTTGAGGACAATGTGTGGTGTGAGGTGGTTTGATCGAGTAAGTAACGTAAGGGTAAGAGAGATGTGTGGAAATAAAAAGAGCGTGGTTGAGAGAGCAGAAGAGGGTGTTTTGAAATGGTTTGGGCACATGGAGAGAATGAGTGAGGAAAGATTGACCAAGAGGATATATGTGTCGGAGGTGGAGGGAACGAGGAGAAGAGGGAGACCAAATTGGAGGTGGAAAGATGGAGTGAAAAAGATTTTGTGTGATCGGGGCCTGAACATGCAGGAGGGTGAAAGGAGGGCAAGGAATAGAGTGAATTGGAGCGATGTGGTATACAGGGTTTGACGTGCTGTCAGTGGATTGAATCAAGGCATGTGAAGCGTCTGGGGTAAACCATGGAAAGCTGTGTAGGTGTGTATATTTGCGTGTGTGGACGTGTGTATGTACATGTGTATGGGGGGGGGGGGGTTGGGCCATTTCTTTCGTCTGTTTCCTTGCGCTACCTCGCAAACGCGGGAGACAGCGACAAAGTATAAAAAAAAAAAAAAAAAAAAAAAAATATATATATATATATATATATATTCTATCCTGAGCCAGGTATACCCATTTCATCGACCAAACCCCCTAAGGGTTGGATGAACAGCTGGCTTGACTATGGGCCGACTACCGCAAACTAGCATTCGAACCCATACCGTGTTCGACCCTGGACTGGGAGGGCTGGCCCGTGAATGCGTCACGGTCAGGATCGTTAACCGCTATACCGTTACTTCTCCCTCCTTCGTATCTCATCATAAGTTCCTGTACTTTGCAATGTGTGTTGTTCTTCAAGGTGACAGTCCACTCTTGTCGTATCTTCCATCTCGTAATAAATCCAGCACTGGGTAATTAACGATCCGCTATACACAGAGCGACACAGGTTATCTTCATTGGTCCGTAAAATACAGATCTCTTTGCCTCTGAGGTGTGGATGGTGAATGGGTGGAAATGTGCTCGTTTGCTTCAGCGTATCTGGGGACGATTTCCTGCTGTATACTGCCACCATTTGAGGTGAGTGTGGGGTGATCATACGTAAGTTGTATACCAGAGGACCAGGGAATTCTTCAGGGTAAAGAAGTGCCACACTGTCTCTCCTCTTGACGTGAGAAAGTCTCTGCTGGCACCAACTTTCTCTCTCTCTCTCTCTCTCTCTCTTTCTCTCTCTCTCTCTCTCTCTCTATCTATCTATCTATCTCTCTCTCTCTCTGTATATATATATATATATATATATATATATATATATATATATATATATATATATATATATATACACACACACACATCTTTTTCATACGTGTATGACACCATCTCAAAGGAAAGAATGATAAGAACAATATCTATTTCGCCAAGCTGTTGTAGATAATACAACATGTATCACAAAACATTTCTCTATCACTGGGCCGTAAAGCGAAATATAAACGTCTGGAATGCACAAAAGTATGCAGACTTATGGCCTCTTATGCAGAATATATACCCTCGCACAGGAATAAAAATTTGCGCTTAATGAATGCAAGAAACATCACATGAATTCACATCAGGATGAAACAGCTGGGTTTGCTTAGTAATTACGTATCAAGATATCTGTACTAAAGAGGAGGTGGATGTCTATGAAACTGTTTCGAGATGTATAATATACATTTTACGACAGGAATATATTCCACGGTATTTCTGGACTTTTATTCACGCGATGCAGTTACTGTGAGGTGTGGAAGATGGAGAGGCTGTTAGAACCTGATGAGAAATTGTATATAAGAAAAGGTTCCATGACGACGAAAGACGAAGAGAGGAGAATGTGTTGAAGGCAAGGATTTCAGGGCAAGAAGCTAGGAAAATGTCGTCAAGGGTAAGGTGTAAGGTAAGGAGAATGTGTTGAAGGCAAGGATTTCAGGGCAAGAAGCTAGGAAAATGTCGTCAAGGGTAAGGTGTAAGGTAAGGAGAATGTGTTGAAGGCAAGGATTTCAGGGAAAGAAGCTAGGAAAATGTCGTCAAGGGTAAGGTGTAAGGTAAGGAGAATGTGTTGAAGGCAAGGATTTCAGGGAAAAAGGACAGGAGACCGTCTTAAGGGGTAAGTAGTGGTCAAGGGTAAGAAGACAGGAGAATGTGTTGAAGATGAGGCTCTTGAACAAGAGAACAGAAGATAATAGTAGTAGCAACAACTGTAGTAGTAGCAATAGTAGTAGTAGTAGTAGTAGTAGTAGTAGTAGTAGTAGTAGTAGTAGTAGTAGTAGTAGCAATAGTAGTAGTAGTAGTAGTAGTAGTAGTAGTAGTAGTAGCAGCAGCAGAAGTAGTAGTAGTAGCAGTAATAGGAGTAGTAGTAGTAATAATAGTAGTAATAATAGTAGTAGTAGTAGTAGTAGTAGTAGTAGTAGTAGTAGTAGTAGTACACTGATGATACTGGCAAAAGATATTTTGATTTACATTACTGGTTTTTAATGTGAAGATGGTAGAGTGGTGACAGTGTTTAAGGCTGTGGTCGTCTGGTTACTCTCATAAGTGAAGACCAACGAAGTAAAAATAAACGACTTATAATATCTGATCCAAATCTATCTCTAATGAAAGAAAAAGAAAATCACACGAAGTAAAATGAACGACTTATAATATCTGGTCCAAATTTATCCATAGTGAAACCAAAAATTTCACACTGTCCAGATTTTACAATGACATTAGATAAGAAACACTAAGATAATTTTGCTTTCCATATTCGTTAACATAGAAGAGGATGGTATGCTATAGTTACTGGCGAGGCTCAATATGTCCTGCCCTGAGAAGAAGGCAAGATATGCCAGACTTACTGACAAGGGTCAAGTTGTCGTGCCCTGAGATTCGAACCGGGTGTGCCACCTTCGCTGACACACACACACACACACACACACACACACACACATACACACACACATTCTACTGTATTACTGCAACTGTTCATCACTTAATCTTCAACGATGTGCATGACATATCAACCATATCATTTACTCTATCAACATTCTTGTGTATCTGCCACCCACAACTATCATCATATCATTCACTCACGAACTTATCTAGAGCTTCGAAATGCCTAGGAAGGAATCGAATGCTTATCATTTACTGATAAGCGACGTAAGAGAGATCATAGATGATACTGAATTCCTTTTTCTGCTTCTTTTCTGCATCTAGTGTGGAGGCGAGGGAGGAGGAACAGGTGGGGGTTGGAGGAGGGATACAGGTGAGTTCTGGGAAGAACGAGAATTGTGAGGATATTTCTCGAGTTCCGAGCGGAGGGACGAGTCCACGATGGATGAGTTGATGAAGAACGTAAAGATGATAACCTGATGACGAGAATGACGTGGTTCATCAATTAGATTCTATTAGTGACACTTACCTCCGCCACCCCTCCCTCCGTTTTCTTCTCTCTTTTAACACCCATCCACATGCTGTTTTCTTGATCTCCTGGAGCCCTTCCATACATCTTCCTCATCTCCGTGACCTCATCTGCATGTCCATCCCTCCCTCTACCTTCCCCAACCCTCTAGCTTCTCCCTCTACCTTCCCCGTCCCTCCAGCTCCTCCCTCTACCTTCCCCGTCCCTCCAGCTCCTCCCTCTACCTTCCCCGTCCCTCCAGCTCATCCCTCTACCTTCCCCGTCCCTCCAGCTCCTCCCTCTACCTTCCCCGTCCCTCCAGCTCCTCCCTCTACCTTCCCCGTCCCTCCAGCTCCTCCCTCTACCTTCCCTGTCCCTCCAGCTCCTCCCTCTACCTACCCCGTCCTTCCAGCTTCTCCTTCCAGTTCCTCCCTCCATCCCTTCCTCCAGCTCCTTCCTCCCTCCCTACACCTCCTCCTTCCCTCCCTCACAAGGACCTCATCAGCCATGAGTGCTCATTAAATCCGCGTCAGAAATAAGTCGTCATTATCATTTCCTCACCAAAAGCTTTTTCATCATTGAACACAACTTACATGTTGATCATTTTTCTTTTTCCTTTTTTTTTTTTTTCCACATAACGAGACGCTGGCAGGCCACCAGAGGGTCTGGGAATTTCGAAGCCTTGAATGAGACTATTGAAAATGAAATGTGTGAGGACAATATATAGGGAATGACTGAGTAAGATATGATAGGATGAGATAAACGTGTGGTAGTAGGAGGTGGATGGATGAGTGACCTTAAGAGTGTATACTAAAATGCTTTTAGTATATGGAGAGCATGAGTGAGGAGAGGTTGACCAGGAGGGTATATGTGTCAAAGGCGGAAGGTTTATGAGATGAGAAGACCAATTTGGCGATGATTGGATGGAATGGACATCATTTTGAGTGCTCAGGGCCTGAATATGCAGGAGGGTGAAAGATGTGCACAGGATAGAATGAACTGGAGCGATGTGATATACAAGGGTCGACGTGCTGTCAGTAAACTCCCCCAGGCCATATTAAGCAACCGGGGGTAAACCATGCAAAGGTCTGTGGGGGCTTGGATATGGATAGGGAGCCGTGGTTTCGATGTATTACAGATGACAGTCGCGTATATATGTGATCGGATGTGGCCATTTCTTCGTCTGTTCCTAACGCTACCTCTCCACCATATCTCTGTTGTAGCATTCTTTCTCCCATTCTCTCTTTGTACTCTGGTTGATCTCTCTCTCTCTCTCTCTCTCTCTCTCTCTCTCTCTCTCTCTCTCTCTCTCTCTCTCTCTCTCTCTCTCTCTCTCCGGCTCACTACATTCTCTCTAATTGATTTCTCGTCCCTCTTGCCAATACTCTCCAGCCTTTAAAACCTGAGACCCAGACATGGACCCTTCTCGCCCCACGTAAATCTTCCTTCTTGTTCCTACAGTGTCTGTGTGTCTGTGTATGTGTCTACTGATGTATTCGTCCGTCGATTTCATATCATATATTTCTTTTTTATATGTTACCAAAGACGGCATGGGCAGCTGAGGCCTTAATCAAGGCCATCCCATTAACCCTATATATATATATATATATATATATATATATATATATATATATATATATATATATATATATATATATACCCTAGCCTGAGGCAGGTACACATTTTATCGACCAACCCCTCTTAAGGTTGGATGAACAGCTGGGTTGACTGTAGATCGACAGCCAAAAACCAGGACACCATCACAAAAATTCCAACTCGAAATCAATCCTAAAAGAGAGAGAGAGAGAGAGAGAGAGAGAGAGAGAGAGAGAGAGAGAGAGAGAGAGAGAGAGAGAGAGAGAGAGAGTGTGTGTGTGTGTGTGTATGTGTGTGTGTGTGTTAAAGAAAAATAATAATCTCCAATTCTTTTTGTTTCTTGAACAGTGAAAGATGAATCGGGGGAAACACGAGTGGTATGAATGAATGAATAACAAGGATCACTGAATAGCCTCAGCCAGGGAAAACATGAGAAAGCTGAGTGAATGATCAAAACTTTTATGGGTCAAAATCACCTGATCTGATGTGATTCAAAAAACTTAAATTATGTATAAGAAAAACTACGATGGCGAATCACTCAAATTGGTAATGTAAATGCTGTCTTAACCTTATCTAACCCTTATCTTCACCTTATCTTAACTTCCTTGATAAAGGACTTCTGATACAGCTGGTGTGAATTAACGGGAGGCGAAGCTTAATTTACCTAAGCTTTTCGCGAATGAATGAGGGACACTGAGGGAAGTGTGTAAGCTTAAGTTACACTGCGAGGTCTCTTTTGAAACTCAGCTTTGGTATAGCGAACTTAACGAAAAGCTTCGTCGTCAGTATAGCGAACTTAACGAAAAGCTTTTCGTCGTCTGTATAGCGAAAGTAACGAAAAGCTTCGTCGTCTGTATAGCGAAAGTAACGAAAAGCTTCGTCGTCTGTATAGCGAACTTGACGAAAAGCTTCGTCGTCTGTATAGCGAACTTAACGAAAAGCTTCGTCATCTGTATAGCGAACTTAACGAAAAGCTTCGTCGTCTGTATAGCGAAAGTAACGAAAAGCTTCGTCGTCTGTATAGCGAAAGTAACGAAAAGCTTCGTCGTCTGTATAGCGAACTTAACGAAAAGCTTCGTCGTCTGTATAGCGAACTTAACGAAAAGCTTCGTCGTCTGTATAGCGAACTTAACGAAAAGCTTCGTCGTCTGTATAGCGAACTTAACGAAAAGCTTCGTCGTCTGTATAGCGAAAGTAACGAAAAGCTTCGTCGTCTGTATAGCGAACTTAACGAAAAGCTTCGTCGTCTGTATAGCGAAAGTAACGAAAAGCTTCGTCGTCTGTATAGCGAACTTAACGAAAAGCTTCGTCGTCTGTATAGCGAACTTAACGAAAAGCTTCGTCGTCTGTATAGCGAACTTAACGAAAAGCTTCGTCGTCAGTGTAGCGAACTTAACGAAAAGCTTCGTCGTCTGTATAGCGAACTTAACGAAAAGCTTCGTCGTCTGTATAGCGAACTTAACGAAAAGCTTCGTCGTCTGTATAGCGAACTTAACGAAAAGCTTCGTCGTCAGTGTAGCGAACTTAACGAAAAGCTTCGTCGTCTGTGTAGCGAACTTAACGAAACATCTCGTCGTTCATATAGCCAACGAAACGATTCGTTATTAGTAAAGCGAACCTAGCGAAACTCTTCGTTGGGAATATAGCGAACTTGACGAAACAATTCGTACTTAGTATAGCGAACTTAACGAAACGACTTGTAGTTAGTATAAGGAACGTAACGAAACAATTCGTCAGTAATATAGCGAATCTAACGAAACGCTTCGTTGTCAGTATAGCCAAACAAACGAACCATTTCGTCTAGCACGAACAGTTTGTGTGGTAGAGAAGTGGGAGGGGGGGGGGCGTATGTGTGAGAGAGAGACACACTCACACAGGTGTGTGGTACGGGTTGCTGTGGTGTAGTGGTGTGCTGTGTGCTATGTGTGGGTGTGCTGTGGTGGGTGTCGTGTGATGTGTGTGGTGGAGGTACGTGGTGGGTGTGGTGTGCTGTGGTGGGTGTATTGTGGTGTGTGGTGTGCTGTGTGTGGTGTGCTGTGGTGTGTGGTGTGCTGTGTGTGGGTGTGCTGTGGTGTGTGGTGTGCTGTGTGTGGGTGTGCTGTGTTGGGTGTCGTGTGATGTGGTGTGTGAGGTGTGTGGGTGTGGTAGGTGGTGGGTGTGGTGTGTGTGCGTGTGTAGGTGGTGTGCGTGTGTAGGTGTGCGTGGTGTGGTGTGTGTGGTAGGTGGTGTGGTGTGTGCGTGTGTAGGTGGTGTGTGTGGTGTGTGTGGTGTGTGGGTGTGTATGGTGTGTGTAGTGTGTGCGTGTGTAGGTGTTGTGTGTTTGGTAAGTGGTGTGTGATGTGTGTGGGTGTGGTAGGTGGTGTGTGTGTGGGTGTGGTAGGTGGTGTGTGTGGGTGTGTGTGTGTGTGGGTGTGGCGTTCATCTCACCACAGTAGGATAGGATCAGATTTAGACGTATACTGGAGCCACCCAGCCTTCCGTCCGTCCGTCCGTCCGTCCGTCTGGCTCCGTCACACTGTGGTCGCCTAAGATCTGGGAAGTTCGTGTGGTTGGTTGATGACGGGCCGCCCGCTGTCTTGTCCTTCCACCTGGGAGGGTGGAGGAAGGGGGGATTTTCCCGTCACACACCCTCCCTCCCTCCCTCCCTCCCTCACTCCCCCTTTGGGCGTGGCGGCGGCCCACCAGGCGTGTGACGTAGGAGGGACCTTGGTGACGTCACGCGGTTGGCGACGTCATCAAAGGCACCCGTTGGGCGCGGGGGATCCCCCTCCTCCCCCCGCATCATAATTGGGGTTGAGGTGGGGGGGTGTTGAGGTGGGGGGTTGAGGTGGGGGGGTTGAGGTGGGGGGTTGAGGTGGGGGGTTGAGGTGGGGGGGTGTTGAGGTGGGGGGGTGTTGAGGTGGGGGGTGTTGAGGTGGGGGGTGTTGAGGTGGGGGGTGTTGAGGTGGGGGGGTTGAGGTGGCGGGTGTTGAGGTGGGGGTGTTGAGGTGGGGGGGTTGAGGTGGGGGGGTTGAGGTGGGGGGATGTTGAGGTGGGGGGGTTGAGGTGGGGGGTGTTGAGGTGGGGGTTGAGGTGGGGGGTTGAGGTGGGGGGGTTGAGGTGGGGGGGTTGAGGTGGGGGGGTTGAGGTGGGGGGGTTGAGGTGGGGGGTGTTGAGGTGGGGGGGTGTTGAGGTGGGGGTGTTGAGGTGGGGGGTGTTGAGGTGGCGGGTGTTGAGGTGGGGGGGTTGAGGTGGGGGTGTTGAGGTTGGGGGTTGTTGAGGTGGGGGTGTTGAGGTGGGGGGTGTTGAGGTGGGGGGTGTTGAGGTGGGGGGTGTTGAGGTGGGGGGTGTTGAGGTGGGGGGTGTTGAGGTGGGGGGTTGTTGAGGTGGGGGGTGTTGAGGTGGGGGGTGTTGAGGTGGGGGGTGTTGAGGTGGGGGGTTGTTGAGGTGGGGGGTGTTGAGGTGGGGGGGTGTTGAGGTGGGGGGGGGTTGAGGTGGGGGGGAGGAGGATGTAAACGAGGAACCGTGATCCGGGAGCGTAAAAAAAATTAGAACAAAAAAAAAGAGAGAGAGATCTACTGGTGCAGTCGAGAGAGAGAGAGAGAGAGAGAGAGAGAGAGAGAGAGAGAGAGAGAGAGAGAGAGAGAGAGAGAGAGAGAGAGATCTACTGGTGCAGTCGAGAGAGAGAGAGAGAGAGAGAGAGAGAGAGAGAGAGAGAGAGAGAGAGAGAGAGAGAGAGATCTACTGGTGCAGTCGAGAGAGAGAGAGAGAGAGAGAGAGAGAGAGAGAGAGAGAGAGAGAGAGAGAGAGAGAGAGAGAGAGAGTATATTAGAGCTATTTCACCACCTACGTCTCTTAAATGAGCACAGGAATTTCCATAATTCAAAAAAAAAAAACGGAATATGATTTATTTTCACGAGCGAGCATCTGTGTGTATTGGGGGGGATTCGAACCAGCGATGCACAGGTGTACAGCAGCCAGCGGTGGCCGAGACATCTGTGGGTTCTCGTCTATATAGAACCGAGAGATGGAACCTTTGTGAACATAAGGCGAGGGTTCGATCCTTGGGCACGACGATGGTACGAGCCTTGAACACGACGTCATGCTCAAGGGTCGTACCGTCGTGCTCAAGGGTCGTACCGTTGTGTTCAAGGATCGTATACCGTCGTGCTCAAGGGTCGTATACCGTCGTGCTCAAGGGTCGTATATACCGTCGTGCTGAAGGGTCGTATATACCGTCGTGCTCAAGGGTCGTATATACCGTCGTGCTCAAGGGTCGTATATACCGTCGTGCTGAAGGGTCGTATATACCGTCGTGCTCAAGGGTCGTATATACCGTCGTGCTCAAGGATCGTATATACCGTCGTGCTCAAGGATCGTATACCGTCGTGCTCAAGGGTCGTATATACCGTCGTGCCCAAGGGTCGTATATACCGTCGTGCTCAAGGGTCGTATATACCGTCGTGCTCAAGGATCGTATACCGTCGTGCTCAAGGGTCGTATATACCGTCGTGCTGAAGGGTCGTATATACCGTCGTGCTCAAGGGTCGTATATACCGTCGTGCTCAAGGGTCGTATATACCGTCGTGCTCAAGGATCGTATATACCGTCGTGCTCAAGGATCGTACCGTCGTGCTCAAGGGTCGTATACCGTCGTGCTCAAGGATCGTATATACCGTCGTGCTCAAGGGTCGTATACAGTCGTGTTCAAGGATCGTATATACCGTCGTGCTCAAGGGTCGTATACCGTCGTGCTCAAGGATCGTATATACCGTCGTGCTCAAGGATCGTACCGTCGTGCTCAAGGGTCGTATACCGTCGTGCTCAAGGGTCGTATATAACGTCGTGCTCAAGGATCGTATATACCGTCGTGCTCAAGGGTCGTATACCGTCGTGCTCAAGGATCGTACCGTCGTGCTCAAGGATCGTACCGTCGTGCTCAAGGGTCGTATACCGTCGTGCTCAAGGATCGTATATACCGTCGTGCTCAAGGATCGTATATACCGTCGTGCTCAAGGATCGTATATACCGTCGTGCTCAAGGATCGTATATACCGTCGTGCTCAAGGGTCGTATACCGTCGTGCTCAAGGATCGTACCGTCGTGCTCAAGGATCGTACCGTCGTGCTCAAGGATCGTACCGTCGTGCTCAAGGATCGTATATACCGTCGTGCTCAAGGGTCGTATATACCGTCGTGCTCAAGGATCGTATATACCGTCGTGCTCAAGGATCGTATATACCGTCGTGCTCAAGAATCGTATATACCGTCGTGCTCAAGGGTCGTACCGTCGTAATCAAAGGTTGCACCGTCGTGTTTAAGTAGTTAACATTCCACTGGTCATTGGTCTATCTCCTCAACAGTGAACCAAACCTATAGTTGGCTATTGGTCGGAATGTTCTACATGAACATTGTCCTCAACATTCTGTTCTTGATCTGGGAGAACAACATTACCCTCCCTTCATTTATAGTCTTTATCCAAACAGTCTATCAAAGTCTATTCAGTCATTATACATTCTTTAATAATGTTTACATCGGGTTTTTCATTAATTCTTCAAGTACCATCAGATAAAAAGACAGACAGAGAGACAATTGGATGAATATAACACATTCGTGTTCTATGTGAAGGTTGCGTTAACACACTTGGTTAAATATAACACATTCGTGTTGTATGTGAAGGTTACGTTAACACACATGGTTAAATATAACACATTCGTGTTGTATGTGAAGGTTACGTTAACACACATGGTTAAATATAACACATTCGTGTTGTATGTGAAGGTTACGTTAACACACATGGTTAAATATAACACATTCGTGTTGTATGTGAAGGTTACGTTAACACACATGATCAAATATAACACATTCGTGTTGTATGTGAAGGTTACGTTAACACACATGGTTAAATATAACACATTCGTATTGTATGTGAAGGTTACGTTAACACACATGGTTAAATATAACACGTTCGTGTTGTATGTGAAGGTTACGTTAACACACATGGTTAGATATAACACATTCATGTTGTATGTGAAGGTTACGTTAACACACATAGTTAAATATAACACATTCGTGTTGTATGTGAAGGTTACGTTAACACACATGGTTAAATATAACACATTCGTGTTGTATGTGAAGGTTACGTTAACACACATGGTTAAATATAACACATTCGTGTTGTATGTGAAGGTTGCGTTAACACACATGGTTAAATATAACACATTCGTGTTGTATGTGAAGGTTACGTTAACATACATGGTTAAATATAACACATTCGTGTTGTATGTGAAGGTTACGTTAACACACATGGTTGAATATAACACATTCGTGTTGTATGTGAAGGTTACGTTAACACACATGGTTAAATATAACACATTCGTGTTGTATGTGAAGGTTACGTTGACACACATGGTTAAATATAACACATTCGTGTTGTATGTGAAGGTTACGTTAACACACATGGTTAAATATAACACATTCATGTTGTATGTGAAGGTTGCGTTAACACACATGGTTAGATATAACACATTCATGTTGTATGTGAAGGTTACGTTAACACACATGATCAAATATAACACGTTCGTGTTGTATGTGAAGGTTACGTTAACACACATAGTTAAATATAACACATTCATGTTGTATGTGAAGGTTACGTTAATACACATAGTTAAATATAACACATTCGTGTTGTATGTGAAGGTTACGTTAACACACATAGTTAAATATAACACATTCGTGTTGTATGTGAAGGTTACGTTAACACACATGATCAAATATAACACATACGTGTTGTATGTGAGAGTTGTGATGGTGAGCGACTGCCATACGATAGTGTAAGGACACTTGAAAGTCTACGAATAACTTTTACGAAGGTAAATGTTGCATACTGGTTCCAAGGTGGCGAGTTAGATATCAAGCCAGGGAATTACCCGAATGCGTAATGGCAATGGTGTCTCAGTGTGTGTGTGTGTGTGTCAGAGTGGGCGTGGTGGTATGCAGCTGTGGTGATCTGTGGGCGTGGTAGACCGTGTAAGCTGTCATTTGAATGTGAGTGGCGTGGTAAAGGTTTTGTGGGGGTTGTGGGGGGTTTTAGTTGTGTTTGTGTGTGTGTGTGTGTGTGTGTGTGTGTGTGTGTGTGTGTGTGTGTGTGTGTTTGTTTTTTTGGGCTTTGGGTCTTGTTTGTGTGGTTTGTTTGTGGTTGTGGACGTGGGTGTCTGTGGGTTGTGTTTTTGTGTGGGAGTGTTGATGTAGATCTAGTGTTATGTGAACGCGATTGTGTGTGGGTGAGATTGTGTGGTGGTTGTATAGGAAGGGGGTTATGTGGAGGTTGTGGAATGTAGACATGATGGGCGTGGGCAATGGTGAGGCCTAGGAGTATTAATATATGGGTCTGACAATGTGTGGGCGTGGTGACGAATGGGCGTGGTGTTGTGTGGGCGTGGTGATGTGTGGAGGAGTGTGGGGATGAGTAACTGTCTGGGATATGTTGGGGGTCATGGTGTGGTGGGGTCTATATGTGGTGGGGTCTATATGTAGTGTTGTCTATATGTGGTGGGGTCTATATGTGGTGGGGTCTATTTGTGGTAGGATCTATATGTGGTGGTGTCTATATATGGTGGTGTCTATATATGGTGGTGTCTGTATGTGGTGGGATCTATATGTGGTGGTGTCTATATGTGGTGGTGTCTATATGTGGTGGTGTCTATATGTAGTGGGGTCTATATGTAGTGGTGTCTATATGTGGTGAGGTCTATATGTAGTGGTGTCTATATGTTGTGGGGTCTATATGTGGTGGGGTCTATATGTAGTGGTGTCTATATGTGGTGGGGTCTATATGTGG
>NC_092241.1:8207068-8244568 GCF_036320965.1 Panulirus ornatus | reverse complement strand
TTACAACCTTACCACTTAACCACTTTACCACTTAACCTCTTTACTACTTAACCACTTTATCACTTAACCACTAAACCACTTTACCACTTAACCTCTTTACCACTTAACCACTTAACCCACTTAACTACTTTGCCACTTAACCACTTTAACACTTAACCACTTAACCACTTAACCACTTAACCACTTTACCACTTAACCACTTTACCACTTAACCACTTAACCCACTTAACTACTTTACCACCTAACCACCTTACCACTTGACCACTTTCCCACTTAACCACTTTACCACTTAACCAATTTCCCACTTAACCACTTTACCACTTAACCTCTTTCCACTTAACCACTTAACCCACTTAAGCACTTCACCACTTCACCACTTCACCACTTCCCACGTATTTCAGATGGCACAAAACCTCTGAGGACGGTAGAGTAATTATCACCCACAACATCAACAGAGAAACACACCAGCAACACCATCATCATCAAAACATGTAACACATGTCTCATGACCAAGACAGCCTTAGCACCTACAGCAAACATCACTAGCAGAAGCAACACTCAGCAACACCAAAACACTAGCATCACTAGCACCAGTTTTAAGCAACACTAGGGAGCGCCAATGCTCCAGCAACACCAGGTAGCATCAATAGCACTAGTACCAGCAACACTAGTACCCCCACAGCAACACAAGGACGAGCAACAGTACAAGCAGCATCAGAAACACAAGGATGGTCACCATCATCCCCTGCAACACCAGTTTTAAGAACACTTGACATCAATAGTAGCAACACCCTCAGGAGTCACGTCAACAAGTGTTGCAACACCGGCTGTTACATCAACAAGTGTTGCGCAACACCGGCTGTTACATCAACAAGTGTTGCGCAACACCATCTGCTACATCAACAGGTGTTGCGCAACACCGGCTGTTACATCAACAAGTGTTGCGCAACACCATCTGCTACATCAACAGGTGTTGCGCAACACCGGCTGTTACATCAACAAGTGTTGCGCAACACCATCTGCTACATCAACAAGTGTTGCGCACTACCAGCTGCTACATGAACAAGTGTTGCAAGACCATCTGCACCGCCACACACCAAATGCAACACAAGTACCATCAAATTACAACAATAATAACACTACAACTAGACACGGTAAGAGCAGCGCTATCACAATAGCTACAATCACCAACAATAGCTACAATCACCAACAATAGCTACAATCACCAACAATACGATGAATCACCAACAATCTCCACCATTATAAGTAATCACCACCATCCCCAACAATCGCCATCACCATTACTACAAGAAAAAAGCTCTCACCAACAACACCAACACCATCAGACTACAACACCAGACTACAACATCAGACATCACCACCACTACAATCGTTGGCTTCAACTCCACCACTTCAGGTTATCATCTCCATCACTATCACACTTATCCCCCATCACCATCACACTCGTCTACCCCCATCACCATCATCACTACAACACACACACACACACACACACACACACCATCCATCCCCTTAACCTCACAACCAACACGGAAGCTTTCAATTCTTGTGAACCGCGCCACAGGCCAGACAGGAAGTGTGTGAGTGTGTGTGTGAGTGAGTGTGTGAGTGTGTGAGCCTCACTAGGTCACAGAGAACGGAGCCAGGTCGTGAGATGAGGTGCACTAGGGCAATAAGGGTGACGTGCCCTTAGGGGAATAGTGAAGTAGTTAGCTTTATCTGCTTCGTACAAATCCACACAGAGTCTCTTTTTATTCCTAGGACGTAATACTGGGATGTTATTCATCTGCTTCCATCACCAAGGGGCAAAAACAGGATATAAAAACAACTGGGTTGACTCACCCGTAAAGAAATGAGGAGTTAGCGAACCCAGTTTGTGTATAGAAGTTTGACCTCTGCGACTGTCGAAGCCGATGCTCCGGGAAGAGCCCCGAGTTGACGACAGATGGTTTAAGCTTAATAACCTTCACTAATGAGAGAGAGAGAGAGAGAGAGAGAGAGAGAGAGAGAGAGAGAGAGAGAGAGAGAGAGAGAGAGAGAGAGAGAGGCTTGTGTCCTACAGAGAGAGGTCCTTTTTCAGTCCTTCCGGTAACCCCCCCAGCTGGGAAGACGGACGAGACGGGTATGTCCTCGTACTCAAAGGATCCTACACATTCCCATGCTCTCTCTCTCTCTCTCTCTCTCTCTCTCTCTCTCTCTCTCTCTCTCTCTCTCTCTCTCTCTCTCTCTCTCTCTCTCTTAATCTTTCCTCTGACAATATTCTCTCATTCACTAGTCTTCGTCTTTCTTGTCGTCTCTTCATTTTTTTTTTCTGTTTTCTCTTGTCCTCGATCCTTATCAGCACTTCTTTCTTCGTCCTTCCCCATTCCTCTTCCACTTCCTCTTTTACACTCACCATTTCTTCCCATTCTCATCGGTACCTATCATTCTTATCATTATCCCTTATCCTTATCATATTCCCCACCCCCCATGCCAAGTCCTTTATCTTTCCCATCTTTTCCTGTTCCTCTTTATTCCCTCACTCTCGTCTGCGCGTCCCCCTTCTTCTTTCTAAACCTTCTCTACTCCATCTCTGCCAGCATCCTCCCCTTCTTGTACCCTTCCTATACTTCCTACATCATTATCCCTTCACATTCACTCACTATACCCTCACTTTCACCTCTGTCTCTTGCCGCCAAGGCTGAAGCTATGGACTAAGATATATCACTTCCTCCTGTATCTTTCAACCTTTCCAAACTCCTTTTGATTGACATATCTATTTTGCCTTGGCTACTCTATCATCATAGATTGAGAGATAATCTCTCTCTCTTTTCTAACTCTTTCCATGATTCTTCCTATCGCGATCGCGTTTCAAAAAATAAAAAAAATGTTCGTTCTACGCTTCTCCTATCGTTGAAGTATCTAAATTCAATCTCTGTATTTCGTTCCTTGATTACCCTCATTCGATCCGACATTTGCTTTACTTTTCTAACTCTGTCTGGCAATGTTTACGTCGCTTTTCCAGCAACTTACCACGAACTCTTCGGTCCATAATGACCTTCGCAATCTTGTTTACCGAATTTTTCAGCATTTTTCGAGCTTTTTCCAAACGCTGAGTGTCTTCAATTACTCAGTATCTTGCAAGCTTTCAATATCTTGCAAGCCCTCAGTGTGTCTTGCAAACCCTCAAGTGTCTTGCAAAACTTCAAGTGTCTTGCAAACTCTCAATATCTTGCAAGCCCTCAAGTGTCTTGCAAACTAATCTGCATTATATTCCTTTTTTTTTTATGAATTCTTTGAGAGAATCTACTTTGAAGTTTTCCATTTCTATATTGTTTCATTCTTTACACGTGTAGTTTTCAGATTGTTTCGTTCTCTACTTCTGTAATTTTCAGGTTTCTTTCTCTCTTGTGTTCGTGAGTGACAACTGCACTTGATAATCTTATGGATCAAAGTGGAAAGAAAATTCTTTGGTATGGTTATGCCAGTCTGAAAGACCCTCTTAGCTTGAACGAGTTAACAATCTGTTATGAATTTACAGGCAGTCATCTATCTGGACCAGTTGTTTACGTGTTCGAGTCGTAGACTGTAAATCTATTATTCTGTTGTTGATCAAAAATTGCTGTTCATAACAGATGTGTTGTTGACCACGAAGGTCTATTCATTTTTCTCCCCATTTTCTGTTCGTCCCCCAATGGCCCCAGTTACTTTTTCTACGTGTCTTCCGCCATTAATTCAAGTTTCTCATTATGATTATATTCTTCTTTTCATTCTCAAGCAGTTCTTTCTGTCTATCTCCTCATAAAACTGTTCTGTACGGTGTTCTGTGAGACTTTAATGAGGCAAATAGACTTGGAAGATATATGTACTCATTTCTTCCATGCCTGGACAGTAATCCCTTATTACTCCCTCATTCACCCTCATTACTCCCTCATTCACCCTCATTACTCCCTCATTCACCCTCATTACTCCCTCATTCACCAACTTTACAGTTTCTATGTTACATTGAGAACACTGTCTCCCTCACCACACCTCCCACGTCCCTATCATCGCTACACCAGATATTTCAGTCCCTCCTCTATCATCTGCTACACATTGGAACAAACACATACTCTCCTTCTTGCACACAACACTCGCCAACTGTGTAACATACGCATCCTCTTCCTTCTTAACTCTATATCTTCCTGCCGTGAACGCTACGCGCTAACCTTCCCTTAATGACAAAGTTTCCTCGTAAGTTAAGAAAAGTTCAAGATATGGTGTCCAACAAATGTAGAACTCCCTCTACCCCACCAACCACCCCTCTCCCACCATACTGTTGTGTAAGTAGGTGATTAGAATGGTAGTTCACTCGAGCTCTGGGCGAACGAACGACCAGGGAACATACAAGGAAGATGAAGAGGTCACTCTGGGGGTGTCTCAAGTAAATATATATACCAAAGTGCAAGAAAGGAAGAGATCCAATAGGCATAGAGTTACGTGAAACTCAAAGTGTATTACTTGGGGAGAACAGATGGAGAACATGAGCTGGACTTTATTAAGCATTGGAAAATGGAATGAAGGCGAGAACTCATTCCCTACGAGAACCTGCTACAACGAGAGAGAGAGAGAGAGAGAGAGAGAGAGAGAGAGAGAGAGAGAGAGAGAGAGAGAGAGAGAGAGAGAGAGAGAGAGAATGAGAATATGAAAGCCCCTGTGTTGTCTCTTAAGAGATAAACATACATGAATTCAAAAGACTTGCTCTTCATAAATTGCTTGAACGTGTTGAGTGTTGAACCACCATACAGCAGTGGTACCATGACATGTGGTTTGATACCAAATACCCCAACACACACACACAGGACCATGTCAACTCATGAGAGAAAGAGAGAGAGTCTGAAACAAAGGAACTGTACCAAGAAAATATGGTTCTCGATGTGGGTACATTTGGCTATACGTGTGTGTGTTCACGTCGCTCCGTCTTTTGGTCAGTTTCGTTCGCCGATAAATTTATCTTTATTTCATTTGTATTTCCATATCTTCTCTTTGCCCCCCCCCCTCTCTCTCTCTCTCTCTCTCTCTCTCTCTCTCTCTCTCTCTCTCTCTCTCTCTCTCTCTCTCTCTCTCTCCATAACCCTCTACGAACATAGCCTATTTCTTTATCACCTCCAAGTTACTTACAATAGTACAACTGCATTCATTTATCTTCCCAGTAACTTATTCGAACAGATTTTTCAAAGCACTTTCAAGCTTGGCTTGAATTTGCATACAAAGAGCCATCGTCTTCCCTGCTCTACTATCTACCCTTGTAGTCACCTGGACTCATCCTTCTTGTCAATAACTTATTCGACCACATCTTTCCAAAGGGCACTTAAGCATGCACAAGGAGAATGTGTCTGCATAGCTTAATCGTGTTCATCTTTACCAAACCATGCAGACGAGCGAGCCATGATTTTCTGCACATGAGTAATATTCTAGACTCCTCCAAGTCTTTGGATAAAACTAAAGACATCAAAGTCTTCAGGATGAAAAGTATGTTAAGAGGTTTTCCCCCATTATTCAAGGGCATTTTCATACTTCACATCAGTTTGTATTGATGTAATATGATATCCATATATCTTTGAAGGTATTTGGGGTAAGACAAGGTTGTGCAATAGGTCCACTCTTATTTGGTGTCCACTCACATTCACTGCTTGAAAGAAAGAAAATTTGTAATATCGCTTTCAGGATGAATAACATATATGCCAGTATGTCCACATATGACTTTGATATATACCTGGCATCTGTCATCAGGTGTGCAGTGAAGATATTCATAAATATCTTTGATGATTGAGGGTTTAAAAACATCTTTGTAGACGTACTCTTGCTGTGCTGCCAGAACCCAATTGGATGTACGGATTCTACATCACTCAAGTTCTTAGCGAATCACCTCTCTCGCAGAGAGAGAAACAGCTGGCAATATGGTAATGTACTTAGATCCTATTGAAGGTTCCCAAACTGCTAGCAAGATCACCATGAACGAATCCAGTTACTTGGACAAGTGGTCAAGGATGGCATTGCCTCACAGCACGAACAGCAGTGGGGGGATCTGTATATGGAGAACGTTTTCGTAACAAAGTCCTTCTCGAGCGATGCGACCAGTGAGGCAATGTGAATGAAGCAATTCTAAAGATGAGAATTCGTCTTCATTAAGGGGGAAGGGATACACTCACTGCCGGTTCTTGCCTCAGTATTCTTCTTGCCACTGTAGTAGCGTATGGTTCGACGGTACGACCTTTCGGGTGTAATGACCTCCTAGACTTTGTCTTGACCTGACCTCCCTCCCCTCCCCACCCCCACCGACACGACCACAGAACGACCCTTTAACACGAATACACGACCCTTGAGCACGACGGTACGACCCTGTCTTTCCTGTAAGCAATAGGTGATTTACCCATCTTTCTTTTTAAACGATTGTTAGATAGTTTTACCTTTAAACAGGAGTTTAACGAGATTTAGAAACATATATAGATTTATAGATACATCTATACCCTTTCACGAATATAGTCTTCCTTCTAATTCCTTACATATATACACCCATCCAGTGTCTTGTGATTACGAAATAAGAAATTCGTGACAATAAATACAAATTTGGATTGGAATGAGAGCGGCCATACGTGCCGAGAGAGAGAGAGGAGAGAGAGAGAGAGGGAGAGAGAGAGAGAGAGAGAGAGAGAGAGAGAGAGAGAGAGAGAGAGAGAGAGAGAGAGAGAGAGAGAGAGCCTAAACAAGCTGTTTCATTCTATCTTAATTGGTGGTTGCAAAATTGATATTGTCGGCTTGTAACGATCCTTGTCCTCTACGACAGGCTTAAACGAGAGAACTGGCCAACTAGCGTACAATTAAAGAAGCAGTGTGACTCCACTTCCCATTTTCTCTCCGGAGAATTATGGTTTGATAACCTGTGTATAGCATTCTCTTCCTGCGGCTCTCATTTCATAATCGGTTTATAGTCTTAATCAACTTTTCATTTTTGCTGTTAATTAACTCCCTCTGTACTTGCCCTTTGACCCCACGTCATTCATAACTCATATACAACGGTGGGTCATGTATAACCTGACAATTTCATTTACAACTCATACAACACTTCAGTCCTACGCAGTTAAAATGGACATTGGACGAGATGTACGACATTTGACCTAAAGTATCTCTTGTATCTGGTCTAACATCCTATAAGGTCAAAGTCATGTTTAATGTCTATACAGAACATGGAGGGAGGGTGGGGGTTGGTCAGAGAAAAGAAAAAGAAAATGGGAAAGGCAAACAGTGACATGACGTAATGACCTCTTTCCTGTACAGGGCTTTGGGGAGGTCAAAGGTCATTGTTACGGTCAAGGCAGATTTCGTTCCCATCTCCTTGCGAAAAGAGAAAGATAAAAACGATTTCCAATCATATACACCAAGACCATTTTCTTTTTATTTTAATCTTGCTTTCCTCTTTATAATCGTATACGTTAAGACAATCTTTCTTTCTAATCTTTTTTTTTCTTCATTTTCTTTCTATTTTCCTCTTCGAGGATGGTAACCAAACGACAGCAAATGAGAATGGGTAGTTTGGATAAGGCTGGAGGTGATTCTGGTGTTGATAGTTCGGGGTCTACGGGATCTCGTACAAGAGGTAGTTAGGTAGTTAGGTAGTTAGGTAGTTGTGGTCTGGTGGTAGTAAAATAGAATTTACGACGACAGACGTAGGATCTACAACGAGAGACGCAACCCTTTGATTACGACAGTACGACTCTTAACCACGACGTTACGACCCTTAACCACGACGGTACGACCCTTAACCACGAAGGTACGACCCTTAACCACGACGTTACGACCCTTAACCACGACGTTACGACCCTTAACCACGACGTTACGACCCTTAACCACGACGTTACGACCCTTAACCACGACGGTACGACCCTTAACCACGACGGCACGACCCTTAACCACGACGTTACGACCCTTAACCACGACGTTACGACCCTTGGGTATAATGACCATGGACTCTAAGCCCAAGGATAACACTGTCTTGCTCCAGTGGTTGACGTCTTCACCACAGCTGGTCATTAGCCCGAAGCTGTGTCAAGCCACTTAAACATTTCAACCACATTTGCATAATGGCATTGCATGTGACCCATTATAGTCCAATGACGTCATTATCATCATTATGCAATCGCGTGAGTTCTTTCATGGGGCTCTAGCAGCTTCGAGATTGCGCTCCAACCAGGAGCAGGGAAATGGTGGAATATCCTTCTGATCGAGAAGGTCCAATATTAAACTTGATGATATGGTATATTAACCCAATGGTCTATCCCTTGGCAATATAGTTTACTATCCCATAATATTTTACTATGTTCTGTATGCCTAAGGGATGGATATGAATTCCTGATTCTATCCTAGTGTGTTAACCCATGGTGTTAACCTAGTGTGTTAACCCATGGTGTTAACCTAGTGTGTTAACCTGGTGTGTTAACCCATGGTGTTAACCTAGTGTGTTAACCCATTGTATCAACCTTGTATGTTAACCAATGGTGTTAACCCATAGTGTTAACCTACTGTGTTAACCCATGGTGTTAACCTAGTGTGTTAACCCATGGTGTTAACCTAGTTTGTTAACGTATGGTGTTACCTATGGTGTTAACCCATGATGTTAACCTAGCGTGTTAACCCATTGTATCAACCTTGTATGTTAACCAATGGTGTTAACCCATAGTGTTAACCTAGTGTGTTAACCCATGATGTTAACCTAGCGTGTTAACCCATTGTATCAACCTTGTATGTTAACCAATGGTGTTAACCCATAGTGTTAACCTAGTGTGTTAACCCATGGTGTTAACTCAGTCTGTTGACCTATGGTATTAACCCATGGTGTTAACCAATGGTGTTAACCCATAGTGTTAACCTAGTGTGTTAACCCATGGTGTTAACTCAGTCTGTTGACCTATGGTATTAACCCATGGTGTTAACCCAGTGTGTTAACCCATGGTGTTAACCCATGGTGTTAACCTAGTGTGTTAACCCATGATGATAAATCACGTGTGTTAACCTATGGTATTAACCCATGGTGTTAACCTAATGTGTTGACCCATGGTGATAACTCAGTGCGTTAAACTAGTGTGTTAACCCATGGCGTTAACCCATGGAGCTAACCTAGTTTGTTAACCTATGGTGTTAACCCATGGTAATAACCCAGTGTGCTAACCTATGGTGTTAACCGATGGTATTAACCAAGGGTGTTAACTATCCTTGTAGAAAACCCTCACAGTAGAAATAGAATCCCAGACCCACTCGACCTATCCCAGATCCACTCGACCTATTCCAGGCCCACTCGACCTATCCCAGACCCACTCGACCTATCCCAGGCCCACTCGACCTATCCCAGACCCACTCGACCTATCCCAGGCCCACTCGACCTATCCCAGACCCACTCGACCTATCCCAGGCCCACTCGACCTATCCCAGGCCCACTCGACCTATCCCAGGCCCACTCGACCTATCCCAGACCCACTCGACCTATCCCAGACCCACTCGACCTATCCCAGACCCACTCGACCTATCCCAGACCCACTCGACCTATCCCAGGCCCACTCGACCTATCCCAGACCCACTCGACCTATCCCAGGCCCACTCGACCTATCCCAGACCCACTCGACCTATCCCAGACCCACTCGACCTATCCCAGACCCACTCGACCTATCCCAGACCCACTCGACCTATCCCAGGCCCACTCGACCTATCCCAGGCCCACTCGACCTATCCCAGACCCACTCGACCTATCCCAGGCCCACTCGACCTATCCCAGGCCCACTCGACCTATCCCAGACCCACTCGACCTATCCCAGACCCACTCTACATCATCCCAGGGAAATGCTGTTCAAAGTCTTAACTCTCCCACCCGAAGGAGATGCGAACCCTGGGGCCATCTGTCCCACGGTCTCGCAACCCATTGGTGGTATCCCAAGCCAGTGTTCCCAAGAGCCGGGACGTATGACCTCCGTGTGACCCCTGCCGCTGACCTACGGTGACCCTGCGTGGGGTAAGAGAGTCTTTCCTCCAGACAAAAACTAGGGAGAGTTACGAATGAACATTAAGGTACCCTGTCTCACTCTCCACCATATATATATATATATATATATATATATATATATATATATATATATATATATATATATATATATATATATATATATATTTCTTTTTTTCATACTATTCGCCATTTCCCGCGTAGCGAGATAGCGTTAAGAACAGAGGACTGGGCCTTTGAGGGAATATCCTCAATTGGCCCCTTTCTCTGTTCGTTCTTTTGGAAAATTAGAAATGAGAGAGGAGGATTTCCAGCTAGCCCCCCGCTCCCTCCCCTTTTAGTCACCTTCTACGACACGCAGGGAATACGTGGGAAGTATTCTTTCCCCCCTATCCCCAGGGATAACCTATCTATCTATCTATCTATCCATATATATATATATATATATATATATATATATATATATATATATATATATATATATATATTTTTTTTTTTTTTTTTCTTTTTTTTATTTTGCTTTGTCGCTGTCTCCCGCGTTTGCGAGGTAGCGCAAGGAAACAGACGAAAGAATGGCCCAACCCACCCACATACACATGTATACACATACACGTCCACACACGCAAATATACATACCTATACATCTCAACGTATACATGAATATACACAGATAACTATTTCTTTTTATTAGATTCTTTCTGAAGTTTTCAGTGTCTAATATCTTTTTATATATGGGTGGAGAAAGATGTGTTGAATTCCTTAAAGAGTTGTCTCAACGTTTCGATTTGAATTATCTTCATAAGTGATATGAAACGTCGATGAAGCAGCTGGGAATGACTGTGTACAGCTGGGTGAGGCTGGGTAATATCACTAAGGTGGCGGACGTGCATGTAGCACCGCGCTCTTCTTGGATATAACGCGATGCTGGAGGGTGTATCAGTGGAGTAGTCTGTCTTGATCTGTGTTATGGTTGTTGAATTTTTGGTTGTTGATCCTCTGTTCAACAACACTTCAGTGGCCAAGACAGCATACAATACAACGACATGCCCCAGCATCGCGTTACAACCAATGAGAGCGCATCGCTACATGCACGTCCGCCTACTGATGTTGTTGCCCCCCCCCCCCCCGCGAAAGAGAGAGAGAGAGAGAGAGAGAGAGAGAGAGAGAGAGAGAGAGAGAGAGAGAGAGAGAGAGAAGGATTCCTCACCACTCAAGAATAAATGTTCTTCAGCCTCGCAACAATAACTTCACACCTCACTGTCTTCTGACCAACACCGTACCTGACTCACACATTTGTGCTGGATTCGCTTTTTCTTCCTCCACCCTCCCCCTGTCTTTCCCACCATCTGTCTGCCTTCCGTCTGTCGTAAAAAAAATCCACGAATTCACAGTCTATTTCCAACAAACAAACTGCACTATCACCCTCGCACCAAAACCGTATGGAGACCCTAATCTGTGTCAGAACGACTGCTTATTTACCACAAACTGTGCCATATTCCTTTTACACATCCAGATCCTCCACCCTTATGGGAAAGATGGAAACACTACATTAGAACGTCACCCAAACAACCCCCCTAGAGTACATTCTGTAAGTCTTACCTGTCATGGGGGAGGCGTGTGTGTATGTGTGTGTGTCGGGGGAAAGTTCAGGGAGTGGAATCCCTCTTACGAGATCCACGATAGAGACGATACCATCTCCAGACTGGAGCGCATAGGTCAGTTCCCTCGTCACGTTTGGCGACTGGAGCGAAATTTCAAAGTCGCAGCCAAGTCCCTGGCGAGCGTTTGTGCTAGCGTCCAAGACCATTCCCATGGGCCTCACACGCTGGAGTGCTCTCTGGCGTTCAAGACGCGTTGGCGAATGCAACACTGAAGTAGAAAGATTTCTCAGATAATATAACAATAGTTACATACAGTGTGAAAACCTACATATACTGCTATATTATGAGACATGCCTATCTCCTTATCTAGCCCAGAGATTGGATATATGACACTAAAACATACATAATCACACACTATCATTCATTCCTTTTCAACAGTATTGTCATATGATACTCAGGGGCTGTCAGTAGGAGTGTTCATGTGCAAATGAATCACATATTAGATTTGCGTCGCTTCTGGCAATATTCACACACACACAGACACACACACACACACACACACACACACACACACACACACACACACACACACACACACACCCTGTAAAACATCTGTCTAAACCTGGATTACGCAGAATAATAAGATATCAAGTTTCGCCACTCACTTCACTGTACACAATCCAGAAAGGTTCTGGACCAGAGTGAGAGAGAGAGAGAGAGATAGATAGATAGATAGATAGAGAGAGAGAGAGAGAGAGAGAGAGAGAGAGAGAGAGAGAGAGAGAGAGAGAGAGAGAGAGAGAGAGAGAGAGAGAGAGAGAGAGAGAGGGGGGAGGGTGGGATGAGTGAAGAGAGAGGATGTTGCGTAATATGCGTATATCCTTCCGGCTTGACGCCTTCGCAAGGCCATGGTCTCTCAAAGGTTTCTTCCTAACGCAATTGATAACGCAGAGGTCATCAACCCACAGGAGTCTAATGCAAATTGAAGCTTACCGTCAGTGGAAGTTATGTGTGATGTTTGTATATAGTGATGGAGATGGATGGTGAGGGGTTGTGTTGGTGATGAGTGATGGTGTCACTACTGATAGTGATGGTGAGGGGTTGTGTTGGTGATGAGTGATGGTGTCACTACTGATAGTGATGGTGAGGGGTTGTGTTGGTGATGAGTGATGGTGTCATTGGTGGTGATGGTGAGGGGTTGTGTTGGTGATGAGTGATGGTGTCACTACTGATAGTGATGGTGAGGGGTTGTGTTGGTGATGAGTGATGGTGTCATTGGTGGTGATGGTGAGGGGTTGTGTTGGTGATGAGTGATGGTGTCACTACTGATAGTGATGGTGAGGGGTTGTGTTGGTGATGAGTGATGGTGTCACTACTGATAGTGATGGTGAGGGGTTGTGTTGGTGATGAGTGATGGTGTCATTGGTGGTGATGGTGATGTACTGATGGTGAGGATTCTGGTTGTGATGGGGGGGGGGGTGTTATGATGGCGGTAGTGATGGAGGAGGAGTGGTAGAGGTGAATTTGTTGGTGATAATGTTGGAGGTGACGATCTTGTTGTTGGCGATAACCAGCGATTGGTGGTGATTGATCGCTGATGATATCAATTTCCATTACCTTTATCACTAGTCCCATTACCGCTATCATTCTTATCTTCCAGTTTAGCATTATCTTGCGTTAGTATAATCACTGATACATCGAGAGGTTAGCAATATGCTAAAGCATTACCCATACCTAAAGCATTCTAGACTGCATCAAACTAGAATTTAAAGAATAAATCTTAAATCTTAAGAATTTTAAGAATAAAAATCTTAAGAATAAATTCTAAATTTTAAGAATTTTAAGAATAAAAATCTTAAGAATAAATTTTAAATTTTAATAATTTTAAGAATAAAAATCTTAAGAATAAATTTTAAATTCTAATAATTTTAAAAATAAAAATCTTAAGAATAAATTTCAAATTTTAATAATTTTAAGAATAAAAATCTTAAGAATAAATTCTAAATTTTAAGAATTTTAAGAATAAAAATCTAAAGAATAAATTTCAAATTTTAAGAATTTTAAGAATAAAAATCTTAAGAATAAATTTGAAATTTTAAGAATTTTAAGAACAAAGATTAACAATTTTAAGAATAAAAATCTTAAGAATAAATTCTAAATTTTAAGAATTTTAAGAATAAAAATCTTAAGAATAAATTTTAAATTTTAAGAATTTTAAGAACAAAAATTTTAAGAATAAATCTTAAATTCTAATAATTTAAAGAATAAAAATCTTAAGAATAAATTTTAAATTTCAAGAATTTTAAGAATAAAATTTTAAGAATGGGGATCTATAACTCATTTATTTGAACCTCATTTATACTAATTCATTCGTGGATCAGTCCCTTAGAACATGCATAAAAGAGAACATGTAGATGGAATCCTATATGACCTCGCTGGTGTCCTGTAGGATGTTGATCCTGCAAGGAGCGAGTGTGAGGAGTCCACTGATCCATTCCTAAGGATCTATATAGGATGGTGGGCAGGTGGGGTCGTAAGGAGGAGGAGGAGGGAGGAGGAGTTTTTGGCCACCTTGTCTCCATTAGCGCTTCGTCCCTATTACCGGGACCTTGACCCACAATGGGTCAATAAGATAGTCAATGGGTCAATAAGATAGTCAATGGGTCAATAAGATAGTCAATGGGTCAATAAGATAGTCGTACTGCGCGTCGCTAGGGGGTGAGGGGTTAACCTTGTGTGTGTGTTTGTGTATGTGTGTGTGTGTGTGTTTGTGTGTGTGACACATGATGCATCCCAGACACACACACACACACACACACACACACACACACACACACAGGCTGCCAGCAACAACGTACCGTAAAGACATTGCGTATGGCCGGGCCTTATACGCACATGTGGCGTTTCAAACCCTCCCACGAAGTGCCTTTGTGTCTTCACGATATGCAAATGTAACCAAGGCAGGAGATTCGACTACCCTATATTGATAGTACGGACGAAAATACGTCTATATAATGATTTCCCCAAAATTATCTATAGGTTCTATACTAACTATCAGTATAGAGAGAAATATAGGTATAGGCCATTAAGATATAGTCGTCTTAAACAGTTCCCCGTAATATAGGAGCAGCAATTATATAATACTTATCAGAGACAGAGCGTTGCACCTGATGTCTTGTCTTATAACTGATAACAAGTTGTGATTATAGGAGAAAAGAGAGGGTAGTTAATCACCCATGAGTAAAAACCAGGTCATTAAGGTTCGCGAATGAGGTCATTCTATACTGGGTAGGAATTATGAGGATTTATGAGGGGTTATGAGGATTTATGAGGGGTTATGAGGGTTTATGAGGGTTATGAGGGTTTATGAGGGGTTATGAGGGTTTATGAGGGGTTATGAGGGTTTATGAGGGGTTATGAGGGTTTATGAGGGGTTATGAGGGTTTATGAGGGGTTATGAGGATTTATGAGGGGTTATGAGGGTTTATGAGGGGTTATGAGGATTTATGAGGGTTTATGAGGGTTTATGAGGGGTTATGAGGGTTTATGAGGGGTTATGAGGGTTTATGAGGGGTTATGAGGATTTATGAGGGTTTATGAGGATTTATGAGGGGTTATGAGGGTTTATGAGGGGTTATGAGGGTTTATGAGGGGTTATGAGGGTTTATGAGGGGTTATGAGGGTTTATGAGGGGTTATGAGGATTTATGAGGGGTTATGAGGATTTATGAGGGGTTGGCTGAAAATCACCTCATACCCACGGCTGAAGTTTGATAACGTACTTGGTCCCACTGGGATAAAAAAAAGAAAAAAAAAAGAAACAAAAGAAAATGGTCACTTCAGGAGTGGGATTCGAACCGGACTGCGACCTGATCGCAGCGCCTCGGACCATATATCCTGACGAGGTAATTTAAAAGGAAAAAAACTTTGTGAAACGATTTTGTCTTTGATTATTCAGCGCGACCCAGGAGATGACTATTCTCCCTAGCACATGGCATATGGCAAGCTCTTAGCACAACTAAATGGCCAGTCTCCTAGCACAACTAAATGGCCAGTCTCCTAGCACAACTAAATGGCCAGTCTCCTAGCACAACTAAATGGCCAGTCTCTTAGCACAACTAAATGGCCAGTCTCCTAGCACAACTAAATGGCCAGTCTCCTAGCACAACTAAATGGCCAGTCTCCTAGCATAACTAAATGGCCAGTCTCCTAGCACAACTAAATGGCCAGTCTCTTAGCACAACTAAACGGCCAGTCTCCTAGCACAACTAAATGGCCAGTCTCTTAGCACAACTAAACGGCCAGTCTCTTAGCACAACTAAACGGCCAGTCTCCTAGCACAACTAAATGGCCAGTCTCCTAGCACAACTAAATGGCCAGTCTCCTAGCATAACTAAATGGCCAGTCTCCTAGCACAACTAAATGACCAGTCTCCTAGCACAACTAAACGGCCAGTCTCCTAGAACAACTAAATGGCCAGTCTCCTAGCACAACTAAATGGCCAGTCCTCTAGCACAATTAAATGACCAGTCTCCTAGCACAACTAAATGGCTATCTCCTAGCACAACTAAATGGCCAGTCTCCTAGCACAACTAAATGGCCAGTCTCCTAGCACTCCTAAATGGCCAGTCTCCTATAACACAACAAATAGATATAATTTTCCCTGTAGCCAACTGACGGCAAAGTAACTCCTGTCCTCGTGTGATAGACTCAACTACATAATTACTTTGGAAGTGCCATCGTAATGAGGCCTCACAGGGGTTAGGGCCTAGCCCGACCCTACCGCGAGACTGAAGGTGAGAGAGAGAGAGAGAGAGAGAGAGAGAGAGAGAGAGAGAGAGAGAGAGAGAGAGAGAGAGAGACTGGTAAGTTGTGGATTGTTTCAAGTGGGATTAGATTAATTCAAGTATCAGTTAACTGGTTTCTTATTCAAATACATCATTCACTCGTCTTCTTCTTCATCTTGATTCCAATATTCTTCATATTAACCTTGTTTATCCTAACCTCAGCACTCGCTCTCTTTTATTACCTACAGTTGTGAATACATTATCTTAAATGAATAATCGCCTCCTTATTCACTTGTATTTTCAACTTGCCATAATTGATAGAAAACATTCCTTGCATAATCTCTGGTGCATTATAAACAGAAGTTGTTTATAAATACTCATTTGAATAATAATTTTCTCAGGCATTGTTTATGATGACATGATGGATATTGTTTTACATTCGATGTATTATACATCAACAGGAAGAGACGGGTAGCAATGTACACACAGCAAAAAAAGTATCGTGATGGATAGGTCTGATGCATTTCGAAATGATCAATACGACTCGTGTCGTCACGGCAGTGTTGAAACGAAAATCTGAGACAAAGTTTCCAAATAATTATGAAAGCATCAACTTTATATCTATTTCCATCGAAATATGAAAGTGATATGACATTTATTATAACAGATGATAGGAAGTGTTGCTAGCAATCGATATATTACAGACTATGAGAACTGGGCTACCAATGCGAGGCCAGACCATTAGGAATTTCTCAAATTGCTTCGTTCGTGGTGTCATACCGTTTCACACAATAAGTAGCAAATACTTTTTTTTTTTTTTACGATTTATATATATGTATGTCTTAATATTGTTTGTTGCCATGCAACAAAGACTTCGGTTTTACATTGGATCAAACCAGTTTTCTCAATAATACTTCGAAACCTGCGAGATATAGATGAAGGAAAAAAGATTAAGTTCCAAGAACGTATTGAAAAGATTACAAACCGGTATATATTCTTTTTTTGTTCTGTAACACATCATCCCCTGATCTTCATATCCGCATAGGACTGGTTCACAGAAGCGACCTTTCAAGATTTGCGGCAAACATCATTTGTGTGAAAATGTTTTGTCTATATTGCGTCAACTTTACCTTTAAAGCATAAGTAATATTTCGTCTTACATCACGTATCTTCTCTATAACATCTATCTATTCATTCCATCTATTTACTGTACATTCCTTTGCTTGTAGCGCATATTCTTCATTCTTTTGTGAGAAATTATATATATTGAACACATTACAGCCTAGCTAAGACGTCACATTTACCCTCAGTAACTTGATGGTTAATCAATATAATCCTTTTCACACTTGTTCACCTGCCAATCACTGATCTATGTAATCACTGCTGAAGTCAACGGGCAATCAATTCACAAGTTACAAGCCACAATCAGGCCTCACTAACAGGTCAAGATTCGCTTAGCAAGCATTATGAATCTTACAAAAGAAAGCATTCCAATCAAACCCCAAAAAAAGGAGACAAAGGAAGAAAAAGAATATAGACCCGTTATACACTCTGACAAAGCCGTGAAGTTTCTTTTAATCAGTTTGATATATCATTTAAACATCTTGTTATCTTGATAATGCTCTGGTGGCCATATATGCCACGAAGCGTTAGATCACCTGAGTATACTGAAGTAAACATAAATGAAAGGTTAGATCACATGAGCATCTAATTAAAGAAAACATGAAGAAGGTGGTCTAGTTTTTTTTTTTGTTTTGTTTTTCTTCCCAACTGGATGTCGACCTCAATAACCCTGGTAATAAATAGACCAAGAACCAAGCCCAAAAACCATCCAGGATTAATGATTCCAAGACCATACGTACACTATGTGTATGGTCTCTCTGAAGTACGTGTACCATCAACACATGAAGAAGATAGTCGATTAGTTTTCGACTGGGACGTTTAACACTCAACAGCTTAGAACTCAGCTTGGGCTGTGAGGTGTGTGTGTGTGTGTGTGTGTGTGTGTGTGTTAGAAGACACCCCACCCCCCTCCCCCCGCCCCATTCCGAAGTCTTCGCTAGGTAAATTGGACGCTGACAGCCTTCGTAGCCATGGTAGTACGTAAGCCATCCATATTCCAAATGACCATTTAATCGTATATGATTAATGTGAAGGGCCTATATAATTCTCTCCTGCGCTTAGGTCTTATAGGTACTGAAGTGACTGCCTGGGGCAGGATAATGATATACTGAAATGATTTACACTGTAGGTTGACTGGTATGTCAAAGTAACTTTGGGATACCAGAGATATTAAGATGTCATTTTTGAAAGGGTTAAGGTCCACGTGTTCAAAGGGTATATGCTAATGAGCCATCTATACCTAAATGAATACCGTCGTCGGATTTAAAGGATTTAAGTTACAATACCTAAATCGTTTTGTTATCTTACTTAAAGGGTTAATTCGTCATGCTCAAATGGTTGTCATTGTATTCCAATGTGTTAATTCCTCATACTTAAAGGATATTTACTGTAATGATTGCTTTCACTCATCATGAAACTAGGAGAATTATCATTATATTCAAGGGGTCGGCTCATTATACCCTAAATTATACTCTTCATATCCAAATGGTTATTTGATCATACTCATAACCTGTTATTAATACGTTCCGTATCGTGTTCTTATTATAATCAGTAAGGGCATTTGGTCGCATTCAGACTATAGGATCCGACAGAATCATCTTAACAAAAGTGTTAGAATCATATAGACTACAACTGTATGTATGGCATTGGATTCTCCTCCTAAAATAACAAGATCTTTTTCCACCTTTTGCTATCGCAATGTGCCTAATTTGGGTTTGTTTTCATAAAGTGTAATCAACAAATAAGTGACTACATATACCCCTTCTCTCTCTCATATATATATATATATATATATATATATATATATATATATATATATATATATATATATATATTGGAAAGGATCACAATTTTGTGCGTGATCAAGATATTTCTATGAGTCCACGGGGAAAATGAAACACGATAAGTTCCCAAGTGCACTTTCGTTTTATAATCTCCCCTGATGATGTGATTATTACACGAAAGTGCACTTGGGAACTTACCGTGTTTCATTTTCCCCGTGGACTCATAGGAATATATATATATATATATATATATATATATATATATATATATATATATATATATATATATATATATATATATATATATATAAACCGACCCTTTTTTCCCTTTACATTCAGATGAATGTCATTCCACGAGACATATCATTCTGTACTTGACAAAATCTCCCTCAGTTTCACCAGTAACTTTTTTTTTTTTTGTCTTCCTCAGTGGCTATTATGTGTATAAAGTGAGAGTGGCACTGGAGCAGCGAGCAAGAAAGTATAAGAACATGACCTTTACATGACATACTCATTTACCGCTTCTACCAGTCATTTTCAAGGCTTGGAGATTCTAGCAAACTAGTTTTCTCCAAGCGAGATTAGAAAGCTAGTTTCCTAGCGAATTCAAACGAGTGCGCTTAACCAGGCTACGTTCGCTAATCTGGAGCGAGTTGGTCATATATTAATGGTGGTAATGGTGTGAGATTACTTCATGAAGACAGTATTTTGTGATGGTTAGGACTTGATGAATAAAAGTACAACAGTCAACATGGTTTGGTCTAAGCGAGGATCAAGGTTGAAGGCTGGCCTTGACCGAGGATCAGGGCTAAGGCTGCTGCCCTTGACATTAGCGTAATGAGGATAAAGTATTGAGAAGTCGAGGGTGTAGTGATGAAGAGTATAGTCAATATAGAATCATCCAATCTCATTGAGGACAAGAATGAAGTAGTGTTGGCATTCATAGTGAAGATGAGGTTGTAGTGAAGAAGACTATACTGAATAGAAATGATAGAATATAGAAGGTCAACCTTCAAACCAAGTTTGTAAAGTGTACTGTGATGATAAGGGTATAGGGAAAAAGGGAATATTGAACGAATACTGATCCAAGTTCAAGGCAGGCTATAAGTAGGCCTTGAACGTATTTAGGTAAAGATAAGGCTATCTCTAAGATAAGCTAAGGAAAAGGGCGTGACGAAGATTATGGAGATAGTGCAGATGAAATTGTAGTAAAGACGATGACACAGTGAAGATAAGAGTGCAATGAACACGAGTCTGCAATGAAGATAAGGGTGTAGTGCTGATACAGATGTAGCGAAGAAAACGTAGTTTAGTGATGATGTGGGTGTAGTGAAGATGATCTTGTTGACCTGACCCCCAAAACGAGCCAAGGTGAATTGAAGGATGGACTACGAGCCAATACGAATGATTGTAGTTAAGATAACAGCGAGTAAGACTATGATGATGTTAGTACGAACTATCTATACCGAAGGTTTGACGACCCACTTCAAGAGGAATCAAGTCCTTGTGAACACCAGGGATGATGACACTTACATCAGCATTGGATCACACGATCGCTAATGATCCCCCAAGACATATTTGGTCGGGTGCACTGCAATGATGGAGCAATCCCAGGTATCAAACAGCCTTACATAGACGTCTTGCAATCACAGATATGATCGAGTCTGCCACACACTCCTTTTGGTTATGTAGGCCTGCCAGAGAACCACCACCAGATCTCGAAGACTAACATGAGCTTATGGGGCAAACTTGGTGGCATTGCATTAATAGGAGGTGCACACCTGTTCCTACGACCAAATAGGAGGTGCACACCTGTTCCTACGACCAAATAGAAGGTGCACACCTGTTCCTACGACCAAATAGAAGGTGCACACCTGTTCCTACGACCAAATAGAAGGTGCACACCTGTTCCTACGACCAAATAGAAGGTGCACACCTGTTCCCACGACCAAATAGAAGGTGCACACCTGTTCCCACGACCAAATAGAAGGTGCACACCTGTTCCTACGACCAAAGAACATCTACAAGGGACGCTCCTTCACTTTTAAGTCATGAAGGCTGTAACGCCTTTCTAACCTGAGATGCTTAAATGCTGAGAGATGGAGCATAATATGCTGTTCTAACTGCAGTTATCATTTAATAAGGAGGAGACTCTAAAGGAATGGCCTAGTTTGGTCATCAGGCCAACTAAGTACCATTGTGGCGGTAAAGTGAAAGCTCGTTTTCCACGTAAACGTAGAACAACAGACGAGTAAAAGCGAATTTATACATAGCACATGAATGACATTGTACGTGAAAGATACTAATGTAAGAGACATATCATAAGATAATGTAAGAGATACATACAAGGGAGCGAGAAATTCAGATAGAGTCTGTAAGAAATTTAGCAAAAGACCTCAAAGGACACCTATCAGAAAGCAATGTATAGACGTCATGTTAAATGATAAGCAACATAACATACTGGATATAGACAAAACAGAAGAGTGTCTGATCTTCTTCAATTGCTTTCGTGTGGAATTCAATAAGCTTACGTCGAAGCTAAGGACATTGGTGAATAGATTCCTTTATAATTTGCTGTCATAGACCACTTGCCTCCGTATGCAAATGTTTTCAAGTGGGAGGAGGGTTTG
Organism: Panulirus ornatus; assembly: GCF_036320965.1. Lineage (NCBI taxonomy): Eukaryota > Metazoa > Arthropoda > Malacostraca > Decapoda > Palinuridae > Panulirus > Panulirus ornatus. The sequence goes on along the minus strand of NC_092241.1, from coordinate 8,222,618 downwards.
AGAAAGTATTTAATCGCTCTTTATGATTGGTGTTGCCACTCAAGGTGGAGGAGGAGGAGGAGAAAAGCGTTGCACAATATGATGCCAGCGGATCCAGGAGGCTCCTAATTAATATATTCTGATGGTAATTTGATGATTAATACCAGAGATTAATGTCGTGTGAATCATGCTGTCTCAAATGTATTTCTATCTCCGAAACTGGTTTCATAAATGGAAGCTTCGGTGTCTTAAGTACGACGGTACGACCCTTGAGTATGACGGTACGACCCTTGAGTATGACGGCACGACCTTTGAGCACGATGGTACTCCCTTTGAGCACGACGGTACGACCCTTGAGTACGACAGTACGACCCTTGAGTACGACGGTATGATCCTTGACCACGACGGTACGACCCTTCACCACGACGGTACGACCCTTCACCACGACGGTACGACCCTTGAGCACGACAGTACGACCCTTGAGTACGACGGTACGATCCTTGACCACGACGGTACGACCTGTCTCACCCTTAAGGGTCAGGTGAAGGGTCGTGCAGGCTTACACGTCGTTAGCAAAGTCGTACTCAAGGGTCGTACCAACATAACAACAATAATGATAATAATAATAATAATAATGATAATAATAACAATGATGAAAATGATAGTAATACTAATAATGATACCAATAATAATAATGATAATAATAATAGTGATGATAATAATGATAATGTTAATAATAATAACAATAATTATAACAATAATAACAATAATAATGATAATGATAATGATAATTATAATAATCCTACCATTTATGGAGCCATTCTACATCCATCCTACACTGACTCTACCAACTGCAGACGTCCAGTGTTTATGAAACATCCTAACTACCAAGACGTGGACCATTACAAGCGTTTACGGTCGTCAGCGACCATCTACACTGCCTGGAACGATAGACCGCGTCTTCACGAAACAATATCCTGGAATCAGAACCAAAAGTGAGATCCGAGAGTGTATCCAAAACCTCTTCCATCTATACATCGCATGAGACCCGGTTCAGAAATTAGTGGGATTTGAATCCCAATCAACTGTTTCCAAACACCATCTAAACAGGCCTTAATCCTCCACATTGCAAGGCTCCAGCGTTGAAGCCTATTAGCAGTGCTGAGTCTACGTTAAGGTGCTTATGTTAGCGGTGTTGCCGCCCTTCTCTGTGTAATCATACCAAGAGGGAAATGAACTCTCTGTGGCTCAGATTCTGTGCCACAGAGACAAGATCCTTCTGTGGAAAGACTTGTAAGGAGGCGCAGGACATACAGAATGGGCAAGACTGATCAATAAGACTTTTCATGTTAGCTGAGACGGTGCGGGTGGCTGAATGCTGAACTGATTTAATGTCTTTTTTTGGGGGGGTCTGTTTTCCTAGCACTACCTCGCTGATGTGGGGGGTGGCGATGCTGTTTTCTGTGGGGCAGGGTGGCGCCGAAAATGGATGAAGGCAAGCAACTATGAATATGTATGTGTGTGTATATGAATATGTCTGTGTATGTACGTGTATGAGCATGTATGTATATATGTGTGTGTATATGAATAGATGGGTCTTTCCTCGTCTCTTTCCTTCCACTACCTCGGTGATGCAGGAAACGGCGATCTGATATATATATATATATATATATATATATATATATATTTTTTTTTTTTTTTTTTTTTTTTTATACTTTGTCGCTGTCTCCCGCGTTTGCGAGGTAGCGCAAGGAAACAGACGAAAGAAATGGCCCAACCCCCCCCCATACACATGTACATACACACGTCCACACACGCAAATATACATACCTACACAGCCTTCCATGGTCCACCCCAGACGCTTCACATGCCCTGATTCAATCCACTGACAGCACGTCAACCCCCGTACACCACACGACTCCAATCCACTCTATTCCCCGCCCTCCTCTCACCCTCCTGCATGTTCAGGCCCCGATCACACAAAATCTTCTTCACTCCATCTTTCCACCTCCAATTTGGTCTCCCTCTTCTCCTCGTTCCCTCCACCTCCGACACACATATCCTCTTGGTCAATCTCTCCTCACTCACTCTCTCCATGTGCCCAAACCATTTCAAAACACCCCCCTCTGCTCTCTCAACCACGCTCTTTTTATTTCCACACATCTCTCCCACCCTCACGTCACCCACTCGACCAAACCACCCCACACCACACATTGTCCCCAAACATCTCATTTCCAGCACATCCATCCTCCTGCGCACATCTCTATCCATAGCCCACGCCTCGCAATCATATATATATATATATATATATATATATATATATATATATATATATATATATATATATATCATCAACCAACATTTAAGGGAGGATGAACAGCTGAGTTGACTGTGGACAGACTATCGAAACCACAACTCGATCCTATGCGCTCGACGCCTGGCGGCCCGCTAATATATCCGGGTCAGCAGCGCTAACCGTTACACCACGGAGTTCGCTAGACCACATAACGATCGATTGATATTATCTATCGACGTAGCTACTCTCGACCCCCAACAGGAGGTCACGGGTCTGACCTTCCTTTTAAGAAACTGGGCCTCCTCCTTCGTGTGTGTGTGTGTGTGTGTGTGTGTAGCACAAGTCCAATGGACAGACGACATCTGGTCCTTCTTCAAAAAGCTTATGGCGTTTGGATCTCACTCAGGTAAATAGAGCAAATCTTCCGCCTTTTCTGAGATGAATAATCTGATGATGATGATTCTCTCTCTCTCTCTCTCTCTCTCTCTCTCTCTCTCTCTCTCTCTCTCTCTCTCTCTCTCTCTCTCTCTCTTTCGGCAACGCCGACAAAGTTCTTGAAGACTTCCTTCGTGGTGACTCTCTCCCAACGTCTCGCAGGAGGATCGTACCTTCCCTCCATCATACATCACTGGTGATGAGAGTTGATGTTGAGGGATGTGTGATCACACACACACACACACACACACACACACACACACACACACACACACACACACACATCCCAGGAAAACGGAAGCTGTGGCGGATGTTACGAATTAACGGTGAAAAAAAGAGGAGGTGTTACAGTTTATGGAATTTTAAACGCTCGATCATTTAATACCAACATGTTTGGATTACTCAATAAACGCCATGGGGACAGGTTGAGAGGAAGACAGGAAATGTTATTTGAAAGAAACATTTAGCCACAGTTTTAAACAAGATGTGTGACACAACAACCCTAATTAGCAACGACCCCTAATTAATTATAACATCTGCTCCTCCATTCTCCTCAACCCATGGCTCATCCTAGACTCGCTCCTCAGCTAAGACTCTTCATCTTCCTTCATAATTCATTTTCCATTGTCTGAATCCAGGGATTGGAAGATTGGGTTGTTGTAGTTCGATAGAGAAACTTACAACAACTTCTATTCGCATTGTAAATCAATTTCGCACCATCGTTGACTAACTATCTACAAGAAACACAAGTGGCTGGATGTAGGAAATCAATTTCACACACATTGTGCTTAAGATTTGGATTCGCATTTTGCTTCGTCTGCCATCCATTCGAGGAATCATCTAATTGGCCAATCCTTTTCTGTTATGGGATCTCTTCATCCACTGTGATTTCTGGCTTGAAGTCCAAGTCTGTCACTTTATCGCGATTGGAATCCAGGATTGAGATGGGATTGCTTTTTTGAAGCTCCTGCCTTGGTCTGTTCATCCCTCTACGTTTATTCTTCTCCTGGGGACTTATACGACGTCTTCCATGCCATCCGCGCTTCTTCCAGTTCAAAGCAAAGACTCCATCGTCGTACCTAAAGGCAATTTGAGACGTATGAAGAAGGAAAAGTATTTCACCTCCTATTTCGAATCGAGATATGTTGCCAAAGCATATAGTGTGCGTTACTGGCTCTCAAGACTAAAGAATTACTTTGATAACACTAATGGCGTTGTCTCTATCATTGTCGTCATTACACGATCGTATACATATACATCCGATCATATACATCCGTCATCCGCATAGCTAAGAGTCCGGATGACGGAGCCGGATACGGAAGCGTTAGTGCACGTCACATACTGCAATGTGAAGTGGAACATTGGGAAATACCTTAACATCTGCCTCTTGCTGGCCTTATCAGCTTGATATCAAAGTATATTTGGGATCATATTGGTCGAAGAAGGAGGTATCTGATGCACAAGGACCAATACGTTAGGCAGAAGAGGTCCAGGTGAGCTGGGGCGAGTGATGTGTGGAGGAGGCGGGGGAAAAAAGGAGGGTGTGTGAGACTCTCCCGGGGGAGAGAGAGAGAGAGAGAGAGAGAGAGAGAGAGAGAGAGAGAGAGAGAGAGAGAGAGAGAGAGAGAGAGGGTGTGTACACGCGAGTACACGTGAGTGGGACGGAATACCTAGAGACGTGAAGGAGACATAGTATGTAGCTGAGGAAGGGCTGTATGGCGTAAAGAGAACACAGGGAGTCGTAGGAGTGTATTGATGTGTTAGACGGTGGAGATGGAGGTAGTGCGATGCGATGGATGGAAGAAGATGTAGGTAAGGCTTGGGAAAGAAAAAAATATTTGGTAGACGAGAGAGAGAGAGAGAAAAAGAAATGTGAAGAACACTTGCGAAGCTTAGAAAGTCGAATTTCAAGGAGATGTATTCATGATTAACGTAATGTTTGGATGTCGTGGGGAAAACAGAGTTGCTCGCTAGCCTGAGTGAAGAGGAGGTACCGTTAGACTGAAAAGGAACAGCAAATTGGGAAAGGAGGACTTTTGAAGAGAAGAAGAAGAAGAGGAATGAAAAAGGAGGAAAGAAAAAGGGACATAAAGGGTAACTTGAAAGATAGTGGGGTACAAGCATAAGAAAGATTAACATAGATGACTGACGAAGGAATCTTTTAGAAAAGGAGGAAAAAAAAGGGGGGGAGGTAATAAAAGGGGAAGGCATTTAGCATAAAAAAGAAGGGAAAGGAAATGGAATTCAATGAAAAAAGGAGACGAGGGGGAGAAAGAGAAGGTGAAAAGGAAAGATCAAGTTGAAAAATAAGAAAAGATTGAAGAAGAAGAGGGATAGGAGAGGCTAGGATAATGGAGGCGCTAAGTGAAGGAGTACCACAACTTATCCTGATGGTGAAAGTCATTTTCGTCCAGCGTGGTGTCGCCTTATGTTCTTGTCACCTTCATCGTGGTCAGGGGCCCCTTGCTACTCCCATCTCTCAGCCACCTGCACTCTACCATCTACAAGTCTACCCGCTGTGTCCAGGAGGGCGTGGCTACCACGATCGCAGATCAGAGTGAGAGAGAAAATAGCCCTCGAAAATTAGGCGTGGGCTTCATGGTAGATAGATAAGCTTCAGCGCGCAGGCGTGGGTATCTGAAGTGGCTCATTGACACTGAAATAGCTGAAGGCTTCAGGAGTGAGGTGGTGGCCTCAGGTTCTACGAACACGCTCCCCTCAAGCCACCAACAGACGCAGAATCCATCAAGTTTTTTTTCTCTCTTTTTGAAAGTTCTAATTATCACACCATTCCTTTTTTTCCCCCTGTTCAGTACCAATTTATCAATAAACTATGAGTTCAAGTCTCTTCATAATCATAAACGATAAATGCTTTACTTTTAGCTTTTCTTTCCTAGCTTTATCCCTTGATGGGCCTTGAGTGTAGTGTCAGTTAATACATTATGAATGATCACCCCTCAAAGCCCCTTTTCATTGAAATCCAGCTGCCTCTCCTCTAACCATTCATAGATAATGTCACTTATATTATTCGCACTTCCTTTCTTTCTTCGTCCTCTAATAGTCATCTTTCCTCCCTATGTCAGTGTTGGAGTTATTACGAATCAAGTGTCAGGTCAAGGACGAGGTATTTAGACCTAAGTGTCGTATCTTAGCGTTCCGAAAAAAAAAATCTTGAATTACTACGATGATTCTTTGATCAAATGGCTCTCTAGGTTCACCTACAGTTGTATTACATTTCCTCCCCTTCATCGACTTCGTCAGGAGAACTGACGAACTTGCTAGCTTCTATAACAACTAATGAGGAGAGAGATAATCTTCTTTTACTGATAATTAAAGGACGTTGTAGACGCATCGAGGAGGGCAAAGACGACCTCTCCCTGAAGGTAAACCATCACCCTCCTCCTACTGTCAGGTCTGGTTAGCTGAACAAGTCGACCAACATCTCCTCCTCCTCCTCTTCCCTCCTCCTCCTCTTCCCTCCTCCGCCTCTATGAACTTTGCGACGCAACCTCCCACGTCCCCATAGCTTCGCACACCCCCAACCCCCCCCTCCACACACACACACACACACACACACACACACAGAGGCGCGCAGGTACGGGCAAACACCCAGTTCGGTCTGTCACAAGGAGAACAGGTTTGCAAGGTCGACTCCTACACCTTCATCTCTGGCATTCTCCAGTTTAGCTGGGGGGAAGGTAAGCTGTCTCCAACCAGCGCGGGTGGGTTGCCATCGCCAGAGGGGGAGAAATAGGGAGTGGAGAGGGGTGGAGGGGGGAGGGGGGAGGGTAAAAAGGGGTGGTTAGGGTGGTTAAGTTCGAAGGGAGAGAAAGGGAGTGGACGTAGGATCGGGTGAAGTTTAAGGTGTGAGGGTGGGTCGCCAAGGAGACTGGAGGACGGGGGAGATTAGGGGTGTGTGGGGAGCGGGGAGGAAGACGTAGAGCACCAGGTAACGGGAAACTGTGAATCATGCGCCTCTTACTGGGGAGCCACTGTGGTGGCGTGTATGGTGTGGTGTGTGGGGGCCACTGTGGTGGCGTGTATGGTGTGGTGTGTTGGGAGCCACTGTGGTGGTGTGTATGGTGTGTGGTGAGCCACTGTGGTGACGTGTATGGTGTGTGGTGAGCCACTGTGGTGGCGTGTATGGTGTGTGGTGAGCCACTGTGGTGGCGTGTATGGTGTGTGGTGAGCCACTGTGGTGGCGTGTATGGTGTGTGGTGAGCCACTGTGGTGGCGTGTATGGTGTGTGGGAGCCACTGTGGTGGTGTGTATGGTGTGTGGGAGCCACTGTGGTGGTGTGTATGGTGTGTGGGAGCCACTGTGGTGGTGTGTATGGTGTGTGGGAGCCACTGTGGTGGTGTGTATGGTGTGTGGTGAGCCACTGTGGTGGCGTGTATGGTGTGTGGGAGCCACTGTGGTGGTGTGTATGGTGTGTGGGAGCCACTGTGGTGGTGTGTATGGTGTGTGGTGTGTGGGAGCCACTGTGGTGGCGTGTATGGTGTGGTGTGTTGGGAGCCACTGTGGTGGTGTGTATGGTGTGTGGTGTGTGGGGGCCACTGTGGTGGCGTGTATGGTGTGGTGTGTGGGGGAGCCACTGTGGTGGCGTGTATGGTGTGTGGGAGCTACTGTAGTGGCGTGTATGGTGTGTGGTGGGGATCACTATGGTGGCTAATGTGTGCTAAGTCTGGGCTATTACGGGGCTCTCACTAGTAAAGGTGAGGTGATGATGATTCTGTTTATGTACTATACTCATATATATATCCTGCTTTGATTATTATCATTACTATCATCATTGTTATCATTATCATTGTCATTATTACTATCATCATCATCATCATTACTGTTATTACTGTAGTTTTCTTAATTTACATGTAAACCCATCTTCGCTAGGAACCACTCTTTCTCCTCCCTTCCAACTTGCATTTACTCTGTCTTTATCAACTTTCCATTTCCAATCATACAACCGTAGCACCTTCCACAAGTCATCTCTGTCAATCTTATTTCAAATTTTCTCTAGATCCGCCAATAGAACATACAAGTCGTTTTCTTTCTCCGTATACTTAACATTCACATACCTCATAGTGAGCATCTGGTCCAACACAACATCTACCTCATCTGAGATCACATTTCTCCTCTGCCAGTCACCTGCTCGGCGCACGGGACTCCCCCCTAGCCCCTTTCCCAATCACCAGTCTCCCACACACCTTAACAAGTACACTCAGCAGACATATATATCTATCTCCGTGAGTCGTATATTACCTTTTCTAATCTCCCTTGCTTTAAGACATGGCCATTGTACCTGTATTCCTCTAAACCTCACATTCCTCACCTTTGACCAGTCTGACTGGCCAGTCACCAACACTGTCATACACTCTCATCAGAACTTCAGGTGCTGTCCCATCCACTCCTAACTCCTTTTTTTTTTTCTTTTTTTACCAGGGACCGGCTCTCAGAGCCTCCTTTCTTCTCATCTCCTTTTGCTTCTGATCCACAACTGATATCACTTGCATCTCCTTAGCTCTATGAAAAGTTTACAAGTATTCGCCTTTGAAATATATGCATATATTTCTACTTCTACCACACTCATCTATGAGTTTCTGTTCTCTTCCACTATCACAAACAGACTTGTTATGACCCACTGATCTATTGCTGTCTGAATCTAGGTGTATTTTGTACTGATTTGTATTATGTATTCATATTACCTCACATCTGTTCGAATATCCACATTCCTTGTAATCTAAACACATTCAACAGTCCTTCACATTACTAATTACATGTCTTATTCAACGTTTTCTTTATCTCTTGCTATTTCTCCATTCATTTTCCTTACTGCCAACCTCCATCTGTCCTGACATTCTCCCCACACTATTCATCACCTTCCAAAAACATTCTCTCATCCTCACTAAACTTTAATGGTTCTCTTTTACCCCCATCTCTCATCTACCTTCTTTTCCCAGCACTCGCCTCTCTCTTTCATACACCTCCCGGTTGCTGTATACTCACTCCTCCCCTGTAGATGGTATCCAGACGTCCTCTTTTGTGTTTCACGAGCCCTCATTCCACCACCCCTGCATATATGTCCACATTACACCCTCCGTATGCAGCACACTTCACCACGACACTTTAAAACCTGCTTCTCTAACTACCCTCCCTCAACCTAGTTCCACGTGCTTTCATCCTATGCCATTCTTCACCTAGTTATTCCAATACCTCTTACACACATACGGGCCAGTTTTCTAAGCTCTTCTCACCCGCACCACTTCTTTCATACGTAAATCATTTCTTCTTTATCTAAACCCACCACTAAGTTTCATATCTACCTCCACCACGAAATCATCAGACATTCCACCTGCGTCACTGTATGGACGACAAGGATATGATGGAGGACTCCAGAGGGGAACGGTCGTGGCTAATGACAGAGCTGTGGAGGGCGTGCAAATGAGGCCTATCGAAAGATAATGCCAACAAAAGGCAGAGGTGCAGGAGTGGGGTGTGAGACAAGACAGCTTGTGTGTGTGTGTGTGTGTTAGGGAGAACCAGGAAGAAGTGGAGTGCATATTGTACCTATGAGTAGACGTGGTGGCGTACGAAACCATTGGAAGGAGGGAGCGAGTCACAAACGAGGAGGTTAAGGTTTTATCCAGGTCAAAAAGAGTGTGTAGAAACAAAGGTCAGTGTCTGAGTAGGGCAAAGGTGGGCATGTCTTCAAGGTATACTAGTCGCGAACGTGTTGTATGGACGGAAGTCTTGGGTCTCGAATGCAATGGAGAGAAAGAGGCTGAATGTGTTGGGAATAAAGAGCTTGAAGATGGGGTATGTGGGTGACGTGGGGTGGGTCATTAGCGTTAGGAAATGACAGTCAAAGGTGCATTGAAATGGCCAGGACGTATGGAGGATCTATGCACCAGAGGCAGAGAAGAGGACCACGAAAGAGGAGGGAGACCAAAGAGGAGGTGGAAGGATGAGGTAAAAAAGAGAAGTTGAGGAACTGAGGACCTCATATTCAGGAGGATGAGAGAAGTAACTCGGATGTGAAGAAGTGGAGTGATGTGGTATATTGCAGGACCTTGGGTGAGGAGAGGGTGTGCATCGGGTTGAACCAGGTTATATGAGGCGGTCAAGGCAAACCAAGGGCACGTCCATTGCTCTCATATGAGCAGTTTTCCCTAAATGTAATCTTGTTTAACTGAGGATGAACGAAGGTTTGACTCACAGGAACACTATACCACAAGATGTGATGACTGTGTGCACAAGGAGCGATATGTGACAATGTACAAGCAGGGATATGCGAGTATATGCACAAGCAGTGGAATAAGCCTGTTTTTTTATACAAATAAGATGGTAGTACATTTTGTCTAGGTAGAAGACATCACCGCCATTTAAAACGATCATGATTATAGTAGTTTAATAACAACGCCTGACGTTATCATAGTGATTAATTCTATTCATCTTACCCTTACTATACTTAAATCTTACCCTACTATACTTAAATCCTCATACGACGGAAAGATACTTAAATCAACATGACCTAAATCCTCGCACGGCAAGAACGGACTTAGAGTAACATTACATAAGTCCTCATAAGAAAGAACGGGACTTAGAGTATCCTCACCCAAATCCTTGAAGGATATATATAAATTCAACCAGGGTAAAAATGTACATATACGACGTATTTCCATTGAGAAAGCCAGACAAAACGGAACATTTGATCTCCGTCCTACTGTCTTGACTGACTCATTACTTGTCGATAAGCTGACGGTCCCGTAAGCTGGACTCCCGACATACAGAAGAGGAGGGGCGACAACGGGCTGGGGGGGGGGGGGGGGGGGGGGGGGGGGGGGATCGACGAACCTTGGCAACTAGCGTGTGATCTTATCTGGGCTAACGAGAATGAGAGAGAGAGAGAGAGAGAGAGAGAGAGAGAGAGAGAGAGAGAGAGAGAGAGAGAGAGAGAGAGAGAGAGAGAGACCCTCCCTTCTCGCCATTGTGATCCTACAGGAATTGGGTGATGCGTACGTAGAGACGACGACAACGAACTAACTGTTCAGCCAGGGTGATGCCTTCAGTGTGTCCCAAGGGGAGTAAATAGAATGACGACAGATATTACGGTGGCCTTCGGGAGACTTTTATAGTTGGTGTACCATAGATCCTGTCAGCGCAAAAAAAAAAAAAAAACAGGGTTCGCTCCGCGTCTGTGTGTGTGTGTGTGTGTGTGTGTGTGTGTGTGTTTTGTCCTCCCACTAAATGTGCGCCACGCCCTTAAGGTGACTGCCTCATAACTGTTATAATAGTAAACATCCTGAAGGCTTCCAGCTCGAAATCTCATAAATATATATATAAATGATGTGATTATTGCACGAAAGTGCACTTGGGAACTTATCGCGTTCCACTCCCCCGTGGACATATAGGAACACACTTGATCACGCGCTCATCTGCGATCTTTTCCAATATATATCCGAAGCCATTCGACCAATGGATCGACCCCATTGCTCTCGCTCTCTCTCTTTGACGACACGCAAGAGGTCGCCCTTAGCGGAGGACGAGACTCAATCGGCCTTCGATCTACGAAGTGACAACTGTTCCTGTTGGGGATATGATACGCTTGGGGATGGTAGAGGTGGCTGGCCCAGCAACGCCAGACTCGTGTGCTCAAGGTAAGCAGGAGAGGGTTAGGGGGCTAGCCACAACCTGGGTAGGGCTGGTGGCTGTGCTCGTTGTTGCCAAGGTCTTGTGTGTAGAGGGGGCGGCGTGTGTGTGTGTGTGTGTGTGTCGACAGGCAAGAAGCTTTTACCTCCTCATCTAGTCTTTGGGTACGAATTCCTCAGCGACCGATGATGGCGCGTGTATCCAGTAGCCTTGAGGAGATGGAGGCTTAGAGAACGGATTTACATTGTCTTCGGATGGCTTCTGCCTTCATGAGCCTGGAGACGTGGTTCGAGGGCGAGAGAGAGACACACACACACATTTCGTCGCCAGAGGCGTCACCAATCTCAAACTTGAAAAGCAGAGAACCAGATGATGGACGTATATCATAATTTCATCCTCACGGGAGATCAATCTATAAGATGGTTTATGCTTGTTTTTTTTTTCTTAACAAGCCAAGTGTCACGAGGGTTGTGATGGGCTCAGGGTTGTGAATATTCTCAAGGAACGCGAAGTTTGATCTACAGAATACTTGGTTCGGTTCTGGAAAAATGCCATTTTTTTCCCCCCCTCCCACAGCGTCAAGACTTAGTTCTCTTAAGGCCAATCGTTTAAAAACTGATCTAAGTTTACATATATATATATATATATATATATATATATATATATATAGTAAGGACGCTGTAACTGTTGGCAGGTGGCTGTTCTTGCCCTTCTAGCCTTGGTAGCGTCCGTATCCTTGCCACGCGACCTTGCCTCTCCTCCGGCACGTGTTGCCACGGGTACAGGCCTCAACCACCTCGTGGTGGTCAGGTGGTGGTGCCAGGTGGCAGGTGGCCCACAAGACACCAGGTGTATGTTAACTAATGTGACGGTCGCTGTTGCTGGCTAAATGTGGCTTCGTCTTCCTATATAACTGCTCGTGTTGTTGATTCGTCTGTGTGAACGATTACGTCTCCCGTTTTCTGTCCGTTTGCCTGTCTGTTTCTGTCTACGTGAGTGTGTGTTTGCACGTGTGAATGAGAGTATGTTGATGCATATGTATATAGTTCTACACGCGTTCTTTCAATGATTTCAAGCGTAATCTCTTCTCTTATCATTCATCCATCACACAAAATATAAATCAACGCGATCTTTGATGATACAGACATCACGAACATAAATCAAAACAACTTAAAAAACGATTTGACACCTTCCCAAGCTGTCCAACGCCTTTAAGAACACACTTGAGATGCTTCGCTATCCTGTTCGAATACAATGAGAGATTATATGATCCACGACACTGGAACTTGTTTGTTTTCGAAGCTTCTGTATTTCCAGTGTGCTTGACCGGATGTTTTGAAACGTCTTATCTCCTCAACCATGGCATCACGACCCTTGAGCACGACAATACAAGCTTCAAGTACGACGGTAGCTACCCTTCCCTCCCCCACACAAGTACGAAGCTTCGAACCATCATCACGAAGGGTACTGAACCACCTTCCCTCCTCTCTCAGTACGAAGCTTCGAACCTTAAACATTGAACGGTACGACCCTAGGGTCTCACTGTCGCGACTCAGCGTTTTAAAAACAGAAAACAAAACCATATGTTTAAATCTTGACAGAGGGAATGTAGTACTTCTGTTTTTAATTAAGGGAGACCCACTCTCGCGTACCCTGATCCCGAAACATCTCGCTGCTTCGACTCTCGACTGGGCGAGGCGGTTCGGAAGGGCGAGACTGAACCCTAAACCAACACGGATCTAGTCGACCTGTGTGATCGACAGCGAAATTCTTAGATTCTATTTTTTCTTTTCTTTTTTTCTTTGGCTGCAAGAGTGTCTTAGGAGGTTTAACCATCCGTATCGTATGTATGATGGAGTCTATTATGAACAGTGTGTCGGTTCGGGTGAGACGAAGTGTTATGTTAGAAGAATCTGGTTACGTAATCAACTTCAACATCCTGGTTAGAAAAAACGGTCATCATGGGATAACTTCACGGTATTATGTGATAACTTCACGGCATTATGTGATAACTTCATGGCATTATGTGATAACTTCATGGCATTATGTGATAACTTCATGGCATTATGTGATAACTTCATGGCATTATGTGATAACTTCATAGCGTTATGTGATAACTTCATAGCATTATAACTTCACGGCATTATGTGATAACTTCATAGCATTATGTGATAGCTTCACGGCATTATGTGATAAATTCACGGCATTATGTGATAACTTCACGGCATTACGTGATAACTTCATAGCATTATGTGATAACTTCATAGCATTATGTGATAACTTCACGGCAGTATGTGACAACTGCATACGAATATGTGATAACTATATTGCTTTATGTGCTAATTGCATAGCATTATGCGACAACTACATAGCATTATGCGACAACTACATAGCATTATGCGACAACTACATAGCATTATGCGACAACTACATAGCATTATGCGATAACTACATAGCATTATGCGACAACTACATAGCATTATGCGACAACTACATAGCATTATGCGACAACTACATAGCATTATGCGATAACTACATAGCATTATGCGACAACTACATAGCATTATGCGACAACTACATAGAATTATGCGACAACTACATAGCATTATGCGACAACTACATAGCATTATGCGACAACTACATAGCATTATGCGATAACTACATAGCATTATGCGACAACCACATACCAAACAGTTCAACAACTTCCTCTCATTATTCTTTACTTTCATAACCATCAGGTTCCTCGTTGATTCAGTACGTACGTACGTCAAGATGGCACATCATTTTCCTTTTTGATGTCACCAGATTTATCTTATAGGAGTCAGGAGTGGGTTGAACACCCACCATGTGAGCAAGACTCACGTGAATCTATATTCATACGAGTACACACAAAAAAAAAATGGGTATATTGCTCTCTTTTATGATGTATTTCCAGTCTATTCCAATTATCCTGGATTCGTTGGATGCTCAACTTATCATCGCCACTGGTTTAGAATTAAAGCCACGACACTGATGGACACTCTTGTGCGTAGCTGGAACCTCCAACGTAGAAAATAAAAAAGAAATAATAATACGACTGACGCAAGGTTTTCCCCCATGTTGACAGTCGTAAGTCAGGTGTGGCTGCTACGACGCGTTTGGAAGACCAGGAATCTATCTTTCCAGCCCTCAGACCTAGTGAACATAGATGTGTGTGGCATTATCAAGGTAATTAATATACAAAGAGACGTTTTTAGGTTCTCCTGTGTGTGTGTGAGTGTGTGTGTGTGTGTGTGTGTGTGTGTGTGTGTGTGTGTGTATGTGTGTGTATGTGTGTGTATGTGTGTATGTGTGTGTGGGGTGTGGGGTGTGGTGGGCGTTGTAAGGTCCACCAGCCTGTGTGTGTGTGTGTGTGTGTGTGTGTGTGTGTGTGTGTGTGTCCAGCCTGTGTGTGTGTGTGTGTGTGTGTGTGTGTGTGTGTGTGTGTGTGCATGTGTGTGTGTATGTGTATGTGTGTGTATGTGTGTGTGGGGTGTGGGGTGTGGTGGGCGTTGTAAGGTCCACCAGCCTGTGTGTGTGTGTGTGTGTGTGTGTGTACCCGGATATGTATTTGGAGAAGGGGGTAAACATATTCTTTCTTGCGCTCTTACTCACACACACACACACATATTCATCTCAATTCGTCAAGGTTCGTGACCAGAGACTTAGAAGAACTTTTGGGATCATCCTAATGGAAGACGAATCCACAGTTTAAGCTAATAGGTCATGATCCATCACCATGAGCGAATGCCATGAATTTCAAAACTCCTTTGAAGAGATATTCTATTTATATTATCTATTTTGCTTTGTCGCTGTCTCCCGCGTTAGCGAGGTAGCGCAAGGAAACAGACGAAAGAAATGGCCCAACCCACCCACATACACATGTATATACATACACGTCCACACACGCAAATATATATACCTATACATCTCAACGTATACATATATATACACACACAGACATATACATACATGCATGACTTAACACATATAAGGCGCTACCGGACTCTGCCTGGTTACGTTACGAGTAAAACGTCACACCTTGAGTAAAGTTGTATCATCAGAGTACAAACTCATCGAGGACATTCTTACACTCAAGGGGTCCGCTCGTCTCTGCTACTTATTGTAGCGTGGCCTTCAAGCTACAAGCGCTTCTGAAGACGATTGTCATTGTAG
>NC_092241.1:8187068-8197068 GCF_036320965.1 Panulirus ornatus | reverse complement strand
GACCCTCAGCATATAGACCCTCAGCATATAGACCCCTCAGCATATAAACCCCTCAGCATATAAACCCCTCAGCATATAGACCCTCAGCATATAGACCCTCAGCATATAGACCCCTCAGCATATAAACCCCTCAGCATAAAGACCCTCAGCATATAGACCCCTCAGCATAACAACCATCCAAGTAGGGGTAGGATATACGAGTACCTATCTAAGGTCAGGTCAAGGTCACTCTTTCGCTAGACAACACCTTGAGAGAATGAGATCAAACCTGAGCTGACCGAGGGTATGCAAATGAGCCAGGCCTCTCCTCTTCCACCCCTTTTCCTTCCCATCCCATCTACTCTCCCAGACCTACTCGAGTTCACCCCCTCCCACTTAATTCATCACCCCCCCCCTTCCCCACTTATATCTATGCAACCACACTTTCTTCCCCCATCCGCACACCCAGAAACTACAACTCCCCCCCCCCCTTCCCCCTCCCCCATCCTTCTCGAAGGATTGGGGCTGCGCTCCACGTGGGAGTAGGGTAAGGTGGACTCCATTAGAGTAGGCGGGTCGTCGAAGACGTTGTACTCTTTTCTGTCCGGTGATAATGCTACAGTTTTACCGAAAGGTGACTCTCTCTCTCTCTCTCTCTCTCTCTCTCTCTCTCTCTCTCTCTCTCTCTCTCTCTCTCTCTATATATATATATATATATATATATATATATATATATATATATATATATATATATATTCGGGTAGTTACTTGTTTCCCAAATGGCGTCTTAGCTACGTCTCTTCGTTGTATATCAACTGACTGTTACATTTCTCTCTTGTGTCTCCCCTGATGATGATGTGACTATGACACGAAAGTGCACTTGGGAACTTATCGTGTTTCATTAACCATCCAGCAATCGAGATGACTCATATACCCACCATATAAATGAACACAGAAAGAGAGACAGAGACTCACACACACACACACACACACACACACACACACACACACACACACAGAAAGAAACAGACAACGTGAATGAGCAACAACAGTGGGGCTATGAGCATGGCCCAGGGGCAGCAGACAGTATGTTATGAAACAGAAGCCCTAGAATTGTAGGGGAACTTTCACAAACATTAGAGTCATTACACTCTATTGTCCCTTTTTTTTCAACACAGTGGTAACAACCGGGTGTGCAATATAGTGCAATTGCCCGAGTGGGCAACACAGACCATAAAACGTGCAATTAAGTCGATCAAGAAAGTGATTATTGTAGTAACTGAGCCTGCTGGGGGTGGGGTCGGGGTGGTGAGGGCGATATGTTAGCCCGAACGTACACTGGGCAACCAGGAGTGATGTAAATGTCTTGAGGGTGGTCGACTTTGTAGGGGGGTCAACCATCTTTGTAGGGGGTCAACCATCTTTTGTAGATGGGTCAACCATCTTTTGTAGGGGGTCAACCATCTTTGTAGGGGGGTCAACCATCTTTGTAGGGGTCAACCATCTTTTGTAGGGGGTCAACCATCTTTGTTAGGGGGTCAACCATCTTTTGTAGGGGGTCAACCATCTTTTGTAGGGGGTCAACCATCTTTGTAGGGGGTCAACCATCTTTGTAGGGGGTCAACCATCTTTGTAGGGGGTCAACCATCTTTGTAGGGGGTCAACCATCTTTGTTAGGGGGTCAACCATCTTTTGTAGGGGGTCAACCATCTTTTGTAGGGGGTCAACCATCTTTGTTAGGGGGTCAACCATCTTTTGTAGGGGCTAACCATCTTTGTAGGGGTAACCATCTTTTGTAGGGGATTAACCATCTTTGTGGGGGCTAACCATTTTTTGTAGGAGCCAGCCATCTCTCTTATGACAGAAGTCTTTCATTAAATCACCTCTGTTAACTCCCTTTAAAAATGTCAAAGTCTTTTGTTTCTATGTAGAATTACATAGAGAAACAACACGACACAAGACAGCATCAAGATGCAAGTCACATGTCCTTTTCATCGCATCTCTGGACATGGAAAGGAAAAGATGATCACTACAGCCAACAGAACGTCTCTCTCTCTCTCTCTCTCTCTCTCTCTCTCTCTCTCTCTCTCTCTCTCTCTCTCTCTCTATCTCTCTCTAAAAAAAAAAAACAGGAGTACCGTATCTTTAACTCGGTTTAATCTTATGACCGAGAGATCATTCCACTTTGAACTACTTTTCTCTCACACACACACACACACACACACACACACACACACACACACACACACACTACTACCCCTCCTCCTCTTCACCCCTCCTCTCTCTCTCTCTCTCTCTCTCTCTCTCTCTCTCTCTCTCTCTCTCTCTCTCTCTCTCTCTCTCGAGGGGGAAAAGGCTGGCGCTCAATTAGTGATGAGGTCATTATAAATGCGAGAATTAACACGAGTGTCTCGGTTAGAGAACTCTCTCTCTCTCTCTCTCTCTCTCTCTCTCTCTCTCTCTCTCTCTCTCTCTCTCTCTCTCTCTCTCTCTCTCTCTCTCATACACAACACAGTCATCTGTTTCTACTGTCGTGGCTCCAGCGTCACCCGCGTCTATGATGTATAAACTCCGAGATGTTGACCGTCAAGGAAGACCAGGTCTGTTGAGGCGGATAGGATCCCTTTCAGTAGCATTCGATCTTACATACACACACACACACACACACACACACACACACACACACAGGTGCCTTATAGTGTTAAGAGAATCGGCAAAAAAGGATCAACGCTGACAGATGACGATCCACAGGGCTGTTCAAAACATCTAACAAGAAATGATATCGTACGATTCAAACCTCACCAACTGAGTGGTATCAAAATAAGGAAGATACCTTCACACTATGTCAATATAGCTACATGTATGACAGTCCAGGATACTGTTTACTGCAAAAGTCACGTCCCTTTGGTTGAAATCTAATCGTGAATTCTCCTATCAAGGTAATTATAGAGTCTTAAACCCTGTAATTGACAATAGATGATATAAGGAACGAATGGATTAGCGAAGTAGGAGTACAAACACACATACAGATGCTTAACCAAAACTGGAAGCTTTTCATGTAAGTATGGAGGACCAAATCATTTAAGTATGACCTCGATATCCAAAAATAACGTTGGAGGACCAAATCATTTAAGTATGACCTCGATATACAAAAATAACGTTGGAGGACCAAATCATTTAAGTATGACCTCGATATACAAAAATAACGTTGGAGGACCAAATCATTTAAGTATGACCTCGATATACAAAAATAACGTCATATTTTCCATGTTTTCAGCACTCTTGGGCCATTTCCCACTCTGCTTGGCATGGTAACCTGTAATTGCTTGATGGTAAACCAATTCAGGATGTTAGAAGAACACACTGGAGTTCCACTTCGTCCCCTACACACATCTATACTGCACGAAGCGCTGTCGCAGCAGGAGAAATATTTTAACTTAAAACTTTGTACGTTACGTTACGTTACGTTACCATACTCCGCCTGCATGGGATTACACCTAAGGTGGATGAGGTCTTACCTTTTGTGTGTGGTTGTATCATAGAAAACTCTGTCTCGTCAAAGAACTTCACATTTCAAGGGCATCCACAGTAGTTCCCTGCTACTGAAACGAACGTAACCTTGAGTAAAGCCAGTTACCATTCTTAGAGAAAGGTCCCAGGGTCATTATATCAATCGATAGACACTAAACTGACCTTAGTCAATGACCATAACATAGAACATCTACCAAGTGGAGACATTTATCTCGTCAAATAACACCCAAGAACTTGTAGAACATAATGTTGAAGTAATGTTCAAGGTGGAGAAGTGATGAACAGGTGATAGAAAAAAGAGGAGAATGAATGAAGGGAGGTAATGAAAGAGGGAGAGAGAAGGAGGAGGAAAAGAGGAAAAGAGAAAAGGAAAATCAGAAAGTATTGGTGGATGATAGAAGAGTAATGAGGGGTAATGAAGGACAGGTGGAATAGGAGTAATAAAGGGAAAGCGAGGGGGAAAAAGAGGATGGACAGAGAAAAAAGAGGATAAAAATGTGGAAGAGGGTGAGAAAATGATGAGAGAGAGAGAGAGAGAGAGAGAGAGAGAGAGAGAGAGAGAGAGAGAGAGAGAGAGAGAGAGAGAGAGAGAGAGAGTGTGTTAAGGCGATTGGAAGGAAGTTGAAGGAGAGGTGAGATAGGGAATGAGAGAAAGGAAAGGTGATAAGGAACGTCATGGAAAAGGGAGAAAAATAAGGAAAGGGAGGCTGGTGAGGGTTCATGGTAAGAGAGAGAGAGAGAGAGAGAGAGAGAGAGAGAGAGAGAGAGAGAGAGAGAGAGAGAGAGAGAGAGAGAGAGAGACTGGGGAGTTAAGACTGGATGGTGGCCAGCCAGACAAGGTGAGGGGGAGATGAGAATGTTGGGTGACAGACAGAAGGGAGGCTGTGTCTAGCTCCCTCCCTCTCCCTTGCTACTCCAGGAGCCACTACTGGCTACCCTCCCTGACCACAATTGAATCAGCCAGCCTGTGTGTGGTAGTAGGGGAGGATAGGGCGAGTGGGAGGAGGATGGGGGGAGGTAGGGCGAGTGGGAGGAGGATGGGGGGAGGTAGGGCGAGTGGGAGGAGGATGGGGGGAGGTAGGGCGAGTGGGAGGAGGATGGGGGGAGGTAGGGCGAGTGGGAGGAGTACTGGGGGGAGATAGGGCGAGTGGGAGGAGGATGGGGGCGGTAGGGCGAGTGGGAGGAGGATGGGGGGAAGTAGGGCGAGTGGGAGGAGTACTGGGGGGAGGTAGGGCGAGTGGGAGGAGTACTGGGGCGAGGTAGGGCGAGTGGGAGGAGTACTGGGGGGAGGTAGGGCGAGTGGGAGGAGGATGGGGGGCGGTAGGGCGAGTGGGATGATGGGGGGAGGTAGGGCGAGTGGGATGGGGTACTGGGAAGTGTGTAGGACGAGTGTGATGGGGTACTGGGGAGTGTGTAGGGCGAGTGGGATGGGGTACTGGGGAGTGTGTAGGGCGAGTGGGATGGTGAATCCTGGGGGAAAGGATAGAGGGAGCGGATGGCGGTAGGCTGATGGAAAGAGAAGGATAGATATCATCCCAAAGGGATGGAGGAGGGAAGGATGGTTGGTGGCTAGGTGAAGATAGAGAATGGGAGGAGGGAAGAGGGAGATTAGAAAGTAAAAAACAAGTCGACTGTAGGAATTTAAGATAAAGATGGTAAGAACATGAAAAAAAAATGGAGGATAGAGGGATAAAAACTAGAAGATAGACTAAGATAGCTAGTAAGTAAGATAGATGATAATAGAGGCACAGAATAGTCGAAAGACTATCCATTACCGTCTGGGAAGGGGAGGAGGCAGCCCATCTATTCCCTCTCCTTCCCATTCCCTTCCTTCCCTCACATCTCTATCCCTCCCTTTAAACCAACCATCCCACGTAAATCAAACATTTCCTCCAAGAATCTTTTTTCTTTTCCCTTTTTTTTTTGAAGTATATTCAATTTTCTGTCATGTAGAAGGAAGGAAGGAAGGAGTAGGGGGTGTGAGGGAGGGAGGGAGGGGAAATGGAGACAGTCTTGCTATAAATAGCTGTAACGAGATGGCCAGACGCGGGCGGAATTCAGATGGACAGAGCAGAAAGTCAGAGTCTGATGGGGAGGAAGCTAGGGGGGAGGGAGGAGATGTCGCCAGGAGGGAGAAAGGGAGGGGAAAGTGGGAGGGAGGATTAAAAGGGAGGGAAGGGAGTAGTGCTCCATGAGGGCCTGGAGAGGGAAGAGGGGGGGGGGTAAAAAAAAATGAAGGAACGTAATAAGGAGGGAAGAGAAAAGGTGATGGAATGATGGAGTCAGACAAAAGATAGATGGAAGTCTGGTAAAGGTTTACATAGATGGAAGGAGAGCTAAGGGAAGGGGGTTGTATGGACAAGTAGAAGGAATGAAAGGATCGATGACATATAGATGGACGGAAAACAGAGAGAGGGATGGCAAAGTGAAAGGGGAAGATGGAGATTAGGGAGGTAAATAGATGGAGGAAGGGATGAGAGGGATGGGGGAGAAGAGAGAATGGGGGAGTGTTTAGATAGGTAGAGAAAGGATAGGTGAAGAATTGAAGAGAGGAAGGGATGGGATGGTAATGGGATAGGAGAGTGGGAGTGTTAGAAGGGATGGAAAAAGATGATGATCAAGTAGATGGAAGAGGAGAAGGAAGCGAGATAAGAGTCACGTTGTAGAAGAGAGAGAGAGAGAGAGAGAGAGAGAGAGAGAGAGAGAGAGAGAGAGAGAGAGAGAGAGAGAGAGAGAGAGAGAGAGGTGGAATGGGGTAGCGGATGGAAAGTAAGAGGGATGGATAAACGAAGGGATAGGGAAGTAAAGTGGAATGGGAGAGGAATGGAAAAGGAAGAACGAATGAGAGAGGGTTGTATATGGAACAGACAGATAACAGACCTCCTCTTGGTCTACAGCGGGGTCATCTGGTAGACGACAGCAGCGTCATCTCACATTTTCTATTCCATGGTCTTTCCCATCATCCACCACTCCCTCCGGCTCAACAGCCGGCCAGGGGAAAACGAGCCATGAAGGAACTGCATGAAATGTATAAATCTAATAGACCTTAATTACAGACGTCATGCACTCTAATATAAAACAGAAGTTCATTAACCTCTTTAAAAAAAAAAAAGAAGAAAAAGAAATGAAATTCGTGCGTATATCATTTTCCTTTCTACACTTCCGCATCAACTCACGAATGGCGTCAGTGACTACGTCACCAACTAACGAATGACTGTCATTCGCTACGTCACCGACGGACGAATGACGTCATTCACTACGTCACCAACCAACGAATGACGTCAATGACGCGTTGGTCTAACCGTACTTTCAACGAGCCGCCAAACCGTCTCGATCTCTCCTATTTCTTTGCCTCCCCTTCCCTCCCTTTTTAATTTCCAATTCTCTCGTCTCTAATCCCTCCCCCGCCCACCCTTCCAATCAGACGGGTGTAATCGTTAAGTTTTCCAATCTCGGGGACGCCCTTGAAGGAGCAGGAGGGATAGTAGCCCCCACCCAACCCACCCAACCCATCCGCCCACCCGCCCACGCCAGTCCATTTCCAATGAGTGATGAAGAATACAATTATAGAGGCATTAATTGCTCCTCCAGGAGAAATTAAACTTTTGGGGAGAGATCTGCATTCTTTTAATGAACTCTCTCTCTCTCTCTCTCTCTCTCTCTCTCTCTCTCTCTCTCTCTCTCTCTCTCTCTCTCTCATCCTAGAATTACTGAGGATCTTATCTTTGCCATCTTCTTCCTCTTCTTGTTCTCCTTCCGTGCTCCTCCTGTCTTTAACTCACTCCTTATCACCTGTTATTTTCATCATTCCATTCCTATTGACTCCACATATCTTCATTTCCCTCGTACCTCGAACCTATCTATCCCAAGCAGGAGTCGATAATGATTTTGACAGCTACAAATCTTTTCTCCACAAGGACTAGCTATAAGATACTGCAAATTATGTCCTTGTATGGAGTACCACTCTCACATCTGGAGTGGTTCTAGCTCTGCATCTTTACTTAGAGTTGAATCGAAAGCAGTCCGACTTATAAACTGTCCCAGGCTAACTTCCAAACTTGAACCCCCTTGCCCTACGCTACAATGTTGGTTCACTTTCCCTCTTTTATAGGTATCACTTTTGTTTTTGCTCCCTAGAACTGGCTGTCTGTGTGCCCCCCACCACTAGTTAGACGTAAGCAAGCTGCTGCAAGTTGCTACGTCACGTGATTACAATGTAACCGTTGGCAACTCAAGAGTGGGCCGTTTTGATAACTGTTTCTTTCCCTGCACCTCGAAACTTTGGAACTCTCAACCCTCTCATGTCTTTCATAATACCTACGACCTGGCACAGAAAACATGTTTTTCACTTCCTCCAAAATTCGTAGATGCTCTTATTTGTCTTTCCTTTTTCCCATCTGTAACCTCTTATGAATTTCAACTAAGACCCAGCATTAATGTGGACTTCTATCCGTGACTGGAGCCTTCAACATAAAAAAGAAAAAATTGGTAGCAGTAATTTGTAAGTACAGTAAAGTGAGGTCATTGAACGCTACGGGCTTCAACCATCAGACTTATACTTTAAGTTATCATATAATCTAATGCCATTCATCCTGAATGTGAGGTACAGTTTTATAAGTGATTATCACCTGAGCAGTAGTTATGATACAGACACTAATCATAGCGGCCGTTTTTCCTACTGCGCAATACAAGGCTCAGGGTAATTAAGAACGTATATGTATAACACACTAATTAGTCTAATGAGTGGGATGATAATGCATTACGATATATTAATTATCTCGATCATTTATCACGTTAATTTGCTGTTTCTCTTTCTTGAAAAGTATAAGACAAAATTAGACATGTTTTCAAAACACCATAGAGAAAGAAATATACAACTTTATTTGATATAGAATCAAAGCAACTCACAAAGTTGTAAGTTTGAGAAAGTAAAAGCAGATTTTTTTTCACAAAGTCAGACGTTTCTTTCATTTCACGAGCTAATGAGAAGTAATACCTGATTTAGGCAAAGAAGGCAACAAACATCAACTCGTTTTAAACTGTTAAAAAATAATCCTTAATTAAACTCATTCATGAGTTAAATCTGCGGTATTATTTTTTCCTCCATTATTATTTAAATACCAGAGTCTCATAAGTATTGGGCCACCTGAGCATTGCGGTGAAAACATAGAAAACGACGAACGGTACTAACGAATGAGAAACTGTTTTAATATCTTTGATATATATATATGTTACACTTTTTAACAAAATTGTTTTCCATTCTATTGAAAGCGAAGATAAAGCCAATGCATCGGTAGCCAGATGCCACATTTTGACTGAAGATTTCAGTGAATAGTGACATCACTTCTTTGGCACATTGTACATACGTCTGTACGTATCAATAAAGCGTATTGGATACATTCCCTCAACACACATTATCATCTCTAACAACATGGGAAACATCGATGCAGGTAATTGGAATACAACCCCTTTTATGCCCATCATACAACCTCTGTAGTGAAGACTTTGAACTCTCATGCCTCGTCCTGCGCTCAACCCAACACACACACACACACACACACACACACACACACACACACACACACAAAACATCGTCCACACTCCAGCGAAACCCACCCAAGGGGAAGTGGCTTGCTACCTGAGCGCTGTCAGGCCTCTCTCTCTCTCTCTCTCTCTCTCTCTCTCTCTCTCTCTCTCTCTCTCCCCAGGAACGCGGGATGCTGAACCGCGAAGGTAGGCATCGTTACATTTATGTGTATATTCATGTATATGTATATGTATGTATGTGAAGGGGTTCAGGATGTTGTATGGGGGGGGGGGGGGGGAAGGGGGTCGGTCGGTCCTTTTTATAATTCTATATTAAACATAAACCACAGCGCGTTTTAATTTGGACAGTAGGCTAAACCCACCACCACCACCCCTCCTCGGGCTGATTTAATTTCGGTTAATGAATTTTTTCCCTTTAGCAATAAATGAAGAGAGAGAGTGTGTGTGTGTGTGGGGGGGGGGGGTGGAGGACGACCCTTACACCATCTGTGAGAGAAACTCTTTACTTGTTTTTAGAGTTATCTCACAACACAAAAGGCAGATAGAAAAAAAAGAAAAATCTAATTTCATTCTTTTTTTTTCTCTTTTTTTTAAATGGCGTTTCTCATTGCCAGACTTGCGCCGCTTGGCATTATTAATAATACAGGTTTAAACCTCCATAGCCTTTCGTATCCTTGCATTATTTCCCACGTCTCGTAAACATGTAAATATAGGACAATAAAAAAAAAAACGGCGAGTCAGGCCCTTAGCTTAATGGAGAAAAAGATTATTTATCTCATCTTCTCTCTCTCTCTCTCTCTCTCTCTCTCTCTCTCTCTCTCTCTCTCTCTCTCTCTCTCTCTCTCTCTCTCTCTCCTATAACATCCTTACACTCAACCTTCCGTCTCAAAGCAAAAAAAAAGGTTTAAAAATATAGGAAATCAACAACCTTTTTCTTTTTAAT
>NC_092241.1:8124568-8184568 GCF_036320965.1 Panulirus ornatus | reverse complement strand
GAGAGAGAGAGAGAGAGAGAGAGAGAGAGAGAGAGAGAGAGAGAGAGAGAGAGAGAGAGAGAGAGAGAGAGAGAGACAGAGAGACAGAGAGACAGAGAGAGAGAGAGTGTGTGTGTGTGTGTGTGTGTGTGTGTGTGTGTGTGTGTGTGTGTGTGGTGTGTGTCCTAACACCTTCTCTCTACTCTTTTTCACCTCTGGGGTGTATGATGGATAGACCTAGGGGAGGAAAAAAAAAGAGGAAGATATCTACGTAGTGGAGGGAAGGGGGGAGAGATACCGAAAGAGATAGCAACTCGATTATGAAGAGATTCTCTTGGAGGAGAGAGACAATGAAGCAATATGTCGAGGGAGAGACACTGTGAGGGAGATAGAGAAGAGACGAAGAGATTGTCATAGAGAGACAGAGAGATATGAGGTAGTACCAGACACTGGGAGAGATGGAGTAAGAGACGGAGGATCTCCTCTGAGAGACACAGTCCCATGCTTGTAAGAGACACAATCCCATGTTTAGAAGACATAATCCCAAGCGTAAGATATACAATCCCATATTTGTGCACGATTGGGGATTATGGGATTGTGCAGGTCCAATCTGTACCACTCTCACACCAATCTTCTGTACATATTATACGTTCTTTGATCGCCTCTACCTACACCCTGCTAAGTGCTCCTTCACCCACACTATGACAGAGACAAGACGCGTCTAATCATACTTGGGTTTCAGTCTTATTAACTGAACTGTCCTTTCCACATGCCATAGTCCGAATGGAGATGCAATGCCATGTGTATACAACCATAGTTCTAATGGACAATGCCCCTTCCATCTGTGTACATTACTATCACCCTTTCATTGCTCCCACATGGTCATCACTTTAGGGGTACGATTCTCAGTGCATTGTTTCATCCGTATAATCTTCCTCATCAAAAGAATCAGAACCTTCGTTAACACTCAGATGATCCCTTGTATGTTATCTTCAGTCGTGTACCCAAAGAAAGTGTACTACCACCTTCGTACCTCATGGCCTCCAAGGTAGGGAGGTTTAAGTCAGACGTCCATGTCCTTGTCCTCTCTCTCTCGCCTCCTGGTACGTTGCCTTGTCTCACCCAACCACCTCTTGTCGTGGGAAGAAACGAGGAATTCAGCTGGGTACATACACCATCATGTGTTGTAACTTCTGACACAGAGGGTCAATCGTGCTGTGCTGTTGTATATATACACACATCCCGACATCATCGTAATGGTATGCATAACTTGACTCGTTTTTCCCCTCACTTGCAACAGACAATGCTGGCTTTGTGCAGCATGCCTCTCATGGGGCTTGTTTTCCCACCACTGTGCACCAAAGACAGCGAGAGACTCAGGTATGTTCACAGGGATATACTGCAGTCATGCGAGGAGCCTGGACACAGATGTTCAGTGTCAAAATCTTGAGCTACACAGGTCAGTGTGGTGCTCCCTCTCTATTGCCAGCGACCGGTGAGCTTCAAGTCCACACATCTGCCATCACCTATGCCCTAAAGATGGAGTATACTATACATATACGTCCTCCAGTGGCGTTGGAGGCTATACACATGCGTCCTCCAGTGGCGTTGTATTAGTTGATTTTATCAGAGTCAAGTCCTTCTAATTCCTCTGCATGAGGCGACTCACTGGCTAACACCACTTCCTCCAAGCCTCGTCTGCCGTCGTGACTATGGAAGAGGGTCATCTCGAACGAGGCCGTAAGTTGTTATCCTAAATGATTCTGAAGGTGAGGTCATCGTTAGCGAGGCGTGGGCTGCCCGTCATCTTTATACCTGAGAGTAAATTCTCACGAGAGACACTGTCCTAAGTAGTTTGTGACCATCTTCGTCAACCTCCCCCCTAACCCGTGCGCTCCCTCCTACAAGCAGTTCACTGGCTGGTCATACGAGGTGCAGGTGCGAGGTGCCCTTGTCACATGACACCTCATGTCTATATCTCTGGTTCCAAACTATCACCCTAGAATATTCTTCCCTAGATAGCCTCGTCTCCCTAACGCCTCCCTACTCTAAACTTGAACCCTAAAAACTATATACCCGACTCCTCCCTTCCGTCTCCCTTAACATCACTCAGATCCTTCCCAAATCCCGAATCTATTCCACTACTTCTAAGCCACATTACCTCAACGGTTATACAGTCTGTCTCACACTGCCGGATGACGCTGTCTCACATTACTCCGACAATTCCCTGAGGGAGACTGTTGTGGCCGTGTTTTCTTCGCGCCTGCCTCACTACATCTCCCTGCCACTCAGGGCAGTCGGCACACAGCACTCCCTGCATTACCCTGCGAAACAGGTCCTTCAACTGCATCACTGTAAGCTCATACCCACCCAGCTGTAAAGTTCCCCAGATCAAACCCTAATTAATTCCTGTGGTGTCTATTCTCTTCATCACTTCCTAGAGCTGGTCTTCAGCCAACACCCACATCATTTAAGTTCTCCTGGCGTCCCTCACATAGGGAAACCTTGTTGAGACGTCTAATGCCTCTAGTTGTCATTTCTACAAAGACGTGTATGGGACTGACTGACCCCTGTCGAACCGATGCACGTCTTGCTTCACGTCATTTAGAAATATACAGTTTACGGACGCAGGTGCGGAGAGAGAGATCCTTCCCTCCTTCCTTCCCTCCCTCCCTCACTCTGAGGAGACCCAGGTACCACGAGCATCACGCCCTTTGACAAGTACTTTAAAGACGAAGAAGATAACGGTGTAGCAGGAGTTATGATGTCTGGTCATTGCCAATATCCGCTTGGCGTCATCCTTTGCGCCTGGCGACTTGATGCCCGACCCCATCCGCTGATCATACTCACTGTAAACATTGTGGGACGACTCTACAACCACGTCCTCCAACACTCTATTCTGGACTGCCTCAAAGCCTCGTGTCCTACCTACAACAGACTCCTTTTTTTAATCTGTTTGACTGTTAGATAAGCGACTTTGACAATACCTTAACCTCATGGTGGGTTTGAAGGGCTTCTTCCTCTACAACTCAGTCCATAACCAAGCTCTGTAGTCTATGATGTAGTGTCTTAAGTCCACCACGATCTGAAATCTCTTTCTATACGTGTCAAACCCATATGATCCTAAGCTCTCTCTATATATCTCGCATCATCCCATACTCTCCCACCCATACGTATGGGCGCTGACCCAACCTATTGTATGCATGGGCCACGCACATACAACTGATGTATAATGATGTGGCTAAAGATGTTATCTAACTGAACCCTCTCGACAGAGAAACGGACGATAGATGGTTAAATAAGGATGAGATAAATGAGAAGCGTTTCTTGCCTAAAATCTTCCATCAGCAGGTGAGTGTTAACACGAACTATGCGTAGTAACGAACAGACGAACGCACGAGGATGTTCCCACGCCCACCCTAACAGGAGAGAGGCACGCAGGGTTGCCATGGCCCACACTACACACCCTCACACCCCACAGCTTTTGGCAACGCTACTCACCACCCCCCTTAGCACGCTAGCATCCGTTGACTGCTTAACGTAGCGCAGTCTCATGACTTGCTAGGGCTCATGGTAAGTGTTCCTGGGGTAATTATGAATAAAGAAATACCTCCATCTCCTCCCATCCTCCTCCCTCTACTTAGTTCTAATGGTCGTAAGTACCGAATGACCTTGTCGTTCAATCATTAACTGCTGCTTACCTTGTTAACCTGTGGTCCCAGCTCACGTCCTGTTCTGGCTTGTGTCACATCGCGTATATTTCGCAATGAACCTCTGGCGAACGCCACATGAAGTAGACACCAGTCTACTTCATGTGGTATATTTCTCCATCCACACCTCGCTTCCCCACGCTCGCTGAAAGAGATGCAAAAGGAAACTGATGCATCTATCTGTAACCCAGCTGAAGGTAAAAGCATTTCGGCCAGAGCTCTTTAGGAGAGAACTATGAAAATCATTTGAATCATGTGAGATAAATATCTGTGTCCCACTATATCAACTCACACATTGACTCACTGACGTAGACGACTCAAAAAAAAAAGTTAAATTGACGTAGTTGTGAGTTGTATAATGACATCCATTTTACGTAACTCTCACGTGCAAATGACAAAGAAAAACACGACTAGTTTTATTTTTAAGACTTTGAAGATCTAATTTACTTAAGTGAAAACAGAGAGAGAGAGAGAGAGAGAGAGAGAGAGAGAGAGAGAGAGAGAGAGAGAGAGCATTTCCATGTCAGTATGGGTGATGGGTACATAGCCGTGGGTAGGTGGAGGGAAGCACAGACCTCACAGTGGGTATGACACTCAGGCATAGAAAAATGGCAAGAGATGAGCTCACGTAAGGTCAGATAAGCTTAGAATCCTATGTTTTCCTTTTACATATATTACTGCTACTATCAACAACAGCAACATTAATATGCACACCCCCATGTTCACTCCTGTGAGCGGGAGTTCAAGCAAAGAAAAGAGGCCACGAATGGTTTTTGTTGGACCCACTGAGAATAACATCATACAAAAAGTTGTTAGAGATTAGTTCATTACATAAACTTCATAAACTTCACGCATCTACTGGATGCAAACTGTGAATACAAGATTTTTCACGTATCTTTACATCAACAATAAAGTGTGAAGTTCTTACAGGGTTTATTTAGATATATCCCTAAAAGGCCTCTATTTCATCCTACAGTCTAAGAAACATAGTGTTCTAGTGTGTGTCCATATTTCTGGCCACAAACTTTAAAGATTTGCACGACCAGTTTTTCCTATTAGGTTAAATCGCCAATGGCGCCTATAGCCAAACCTTAGAGTACCAATGAAAATATATTATTTACTGATTTTATTACTTTCTTCTTACATACGTTTGACTTGACACATGCCACTGGAATGGACATTGGATATGCGAGCGCCTATTTACACTTGTTCACTTGCCTCGAACAGTTCAGTTATTTCCTTACTAATTATAGATCATATACTTCTAGTTAACAAGCCATTGGAACGTTCAAACACTTTCTTTACCTACTTCAAGTCTGGCTAAAGCCTTAGATCCATCATGACACAGGAAACGTATGAGAGACGGAAACCATATGAATGTGATTGAAATCCCTCTACCTTCATCTGGCTTCAGAGACAAGTACATTACAATCCGATCTAAAGGTATTCCAGGCGAGAGATAAACAATCATAGATGATTACACTTTCTATGGATGTGGTTTATACGAGCCTAAGAGAGTGAGTATGGCTCATAGATCGCTTTGTATAGTAAACAATTGGTTGATTATATGTTAATTCGCATCTCTAATCTACTACCAGTCGTCTTGGCCACAATGACAGCTCTTCCAACCAACCCCATACGGTACAGATGCATTGTGTTGTGTATGTATATAGTTTCTATATGTGTTTAAGAGCATTGGTCATGACCGAGTGTTGATGGCAAACAGTGAAGGAACTACTTTGTTAGGTGGACATGTAGCTGTCGCTTCCTACTTTTGTTTAACTGATGTACTATAAACACTGTCACGTGAGAGGGTCTTATTTAGATCTAAATATAATTCTTTTCTTTTATGTAAATGAGTTTTAAAGGTTTTATGGAGTCATTATTTAATTCATCACGTAAAGGGTTCATCCCCTCGTAAGATTTAAGTGTTCTCTCCTTAATTCTGGATATGCCAAGTGTTTTTTCCTTATGTTGAGTTCTATACTGGTCGTGGGAAAGCCAAATATAATTCTTAAGGATTCATCTTTCCTTTTCTTTCAAGTCTGTTATTATGTAAAATGAAAGATAGTGTCTACTGATTTGTTGGAGACTTTGTGTACTTGGAAACGAGATTAAAATAGTGTTGATGTTGCCAGCAACACAAAGGAGCTCATATGATTTCCGACAATTACTGAACCAGAGAACAACGGGATTTTGTATGTTTTCATACAGGAGAAGGTACAGAGAAGCCATACTCACAGCTACTCATGACAATGAGAAGTGCCTCATGTTATACTGAGGGGGGGGGGGGGGGGCGTACAGAGCGAAGGGCCGCTGGGGAGAGAGGAGATTGGAGCGGTGTGCGTGAGAAGGACAGATAACAGAAGACCTGATGGTCCATGACGAAGTTATCTGCTAGAGGGCAGAATATGGGAAGGAGAGATACCAGATGACTAGATGGTTCATGACGAGGTTATCTGCTCAAACTTGGCCTAACATTGTCGAAGAAACAGGACTGGAAAGCAGAAGACACCTCCCCACACACCTCTCCCTCTGGCTCAACTACCGGCAAGAAATTTGTGTCTGTGTGTGTGTGTGTGTGTGTGTGTGTGTGTGTGTGTGTGTGTGTGTGTGATTACTATGTGTGTTACAGGGAGAAAGTTTTACACTCGTGTTGCCTCGTCTTACTTAACCTTGTATATATGTACCAAGTCTTTACTCTTATATGTACTGTATACACACACCTAAACAAGTGTGTGTGTGTGTGTGTGTGTGTGTGTGTGTGTGTGTGTGTGTGGTTGAGGAGAATGTGGTATGTAATGATGAGGCTGAAAGACGTATGTGGCGGGGAAAGAGAATGTTTGAAGGGATGAGGTGGTAGTGGAGGATGGGAGAGTGTGGTGGAGGTAAGAATATATTGCGAGGTAGGTGGAGGGAGAGACTGCTGGGTTGAATATTGAAAGGAATGATTGTAATAGTCTGAAATGCTTTATGTTCCATCTCACATGCTCTGGGGTGGGCAAAATATTACAGGCACTTGAGACATTTGAGTGGAAATAGTGTTATATAGAAAAACATTAGGCAAATTAAGAAAGACTTTTCGAAGTCTTCTTTCAGGTCTTTCCTAAGTCTTTACCAGGTTTTCCTAAATCAACTCACATCTTCCCCTCGAACTCGGCCTGAGGAACCCTATGTGTTAAGCACATATCAGCACACTAAAAGATGGGTCAGCGCTCATGAATATATGGACAGTAGAGTGATATATGAGGCAGGTTTTAGAGGTAGGATGTGAAACTCCTCTGGCCCATATATAGACACATATATAGCTGGGTGAGGACTTACATATATGGACAGGAGAATCAAGTTAAAAAGGGTGGGCTGAAAACCCATATTTTTGTATTCAATATGTATTCACACAACACTTTGCATCACTCTGCATATGTATGTATATACATATATGGACAGTGAATCAGTACGTGGGAAAAGTACATAAGTAGAGTACTAAGACATTATCTGGATGTGAGCTGAAGACCCATTGTATTCGATGCATAGACTTACACATATCAATGTGTAGAGGATCAGTATACACACACACACACACACACACACACACACACACACACACACACACACACAGCACACATAGACCCATAAAGTATGTTTACGCATACTCAAGATAAGATGATTAAAGACTCCAACAACTCATTAGCATCATGAATACAGTTAGTTCACTTACGAGTCAACAAAGGCCAGGGGCTAGTTTAAGTCTTCCATGTAAGTCAGCGTTAAGTGAATACTTATAAGAGTTTATAAGGCATGAGACCTTTAAATCTACAGCGGTGAGAGAGATACATCCTAAAATGTAGTGATGTAGTGTGTGATTACATGGTACGTGAAGCTGTGAGGTATGAACACAAGGGAAAAAAAAATTATCTCATCACTTTATGTGTGAAACAATATGACACCATGGGCAAAGGATTTTGAGAAATACCCAGCGATCTGGCCTCACATTCGTATCCCTGGTTTATTGATGGCGTAAAATGCCGATTGCTAGCTACGAGTCCTGTCATTTGCCTAAATAAATATTGTACTGATTTCATAGTTCAATAACT
The DNA here is from genome assembly GCF_036320965.1 of Panulirus ornatus. NCBI lineage: Eukaryota > Metazoa > Arthropoda > Malacostraca > Decapoda > Palinuridae > Panulirus > Panulirus ornatus. Next base: position 8,176,785 of record NC_092241.1, on the reverse strand, counting down.
ATAACTATAAACTTGATTTGCCATAAGTATTTAGACATTTGTCTCACATTTACGTTCACTAACCGCACCAAGACAACATGAGTCGTATTGATCATTTCGAAATTCATCGGATCTATCCTTGAAGATAATTTTTTTTTCTTTCTTTCTTACCGCGTGTATGCTGGGACTGCGTTGCACCTGCTAAATATATTTATATCCCAGTCTAATTATACCTGCTAAATATATCTATATCCCAGTATAACATACCTGCTAGATATATTTGTATCTTACAGTAATAATACCTTCTAAATATACCTGTATCCCACTCTAATCAAACCTACTAAACATACCTTTATCACACTCTAATCATACCAACTAAATATACTTTTATCCCACTCTAATCATACCAACTAAATATACCTTTATCCCCTCTCATCATACCGACTAAATATATCTGTATCCAACTCTAATCATACCTACTAAATATACCTGTATCCCACTCTAATCATACCTACTAGATATACCTGTATCCCACTTTAATCATACCTGCTATTAACTACATCTGTATCCCATTCTAATCACAGACGTCCCATTATCCCTGAGTCTAATTGTGGGTGTGTCATACCATAGGAGTGATGCTGAATGGTCCATCACCTGTAATCATACCTGCTGTTTGACCTACCTGGTTCCACAGCATCTTTAAATAGGAATATAAACCTTACTGAAGATTAATGCATTAAGGACAGATTTGAAATCGTCATTTGTTACGTTTAGTTTAACAATAAGAACAACAGCTGTTCCACCTTTAACAACAGCAGCTGTTCCACTGTTAATAACGGCAGCTGTTCCACTGTTAACAACAATAGCTGTTCCACTGTTAACAACAATAGCTGTTCCACTGTTAACAACAATAGCTGTTCCACTGTTAACAACAGCAGCTGTTCCACTGTTAACAACAGCAGCTGTTCCACTGTTAACAACAACAGCTGTTCCACCGTTAATAACGGCAGCTGTTCCACTGTTAACAACAGCAGCTGTTCCACTGTTGATAACGGCAGCTGTTCCACTGTTAACAACAACAGCTGTTCCACTGTTAACAACAACAGCTGTTCCACTGTTAACAACAATAGCTGTTCCACTATTAACAACAGCAGCTGTTCCACTGTTAATAACGGCAGCTGTTCCACTGTTAACAACAGCAGCTGTTCCACTGTTAACAACAGCAGCTGTTCCACTGTTAACAACAGCAGCTGTTCCACTGTTAACAACAGCAGCTGTTCCACTGTTAACAACAACAGCTGTTCCACTGTTAACAACAATAGCTGTTCCACTGTTAACAACAATAGCTGTTCCACTGTTAACAACAGCAGCTGTTCCACTGTTAATAACGGCAGCTGTTCCACTGTTAACAACAATAGCTGTTCCACTGTTAACAACAACAGCTGTTCCACTGTTAACAACAGCAGCTGTTCCACTGTTAACAACAGCAGCTGTTCCACTGTTAACAACAATAGCTGTTCCACTGTTAACAACGGCAGCTGTTCTACCATTAACAACAACAGCTGTTCCACCATTAACAACAACAGCTGTTCCACCATTAACAACAACAGCTGTTCCACCATTAACAACAGCAGCTGTTCCACCATTAACAACAGCAGCTGTTCCACCATTCACAACAACAGCTGTTCCACCATTAACAACAGCAGCTGTTCCACCATTAACAACAGCAGCTGTTCCACCATTTACAACAACAGCTGTTCCACCATTAACAACAACAGCTGTTCCACTGTTAACAACAGCAGCAGTTCCACTGTTAGCAACAGCAGCTGTTCCACTGTTAACAACAACAGCTGTTTCACTGTTAACAACGGCAGCTGTTCCACCATTAACAACAGCAGCTGTTCCACCATTAACAACAGCAGCTGTTCCACCATTAACAACAGCAGCTGTTCCACTGTTAACAACAATAGCTGTTCCACTGTTAACAACGGCAGCTGTTCTACCATTAACAACAACAGCTGTTCCACCATTAACAACGGCAGCTGTTCCACCATTAACAACAGCAGCTGTTCCACCATTAACAACAGCAGCTGTTCCACCATTAACAACAGCAGCTTGAACAACAGTAGGTCTATTGTCCCCGGCAACAGGTCTACCTGTGGCGGATCTAAACTGAATCACAACGCTGGCAGCTGTACCTACAGCAAAAACAGCCACGGCAGCGGCAACAACAACAACAACAACAACAACAACAACAACAACAACACCAGCATCAATAACAACTACAGAACAACTACACCAAACCACACCAACTGCAACAAAAACAAGAGTAACAACACCATGGTTAGGAGTAAGAACAACTACGCAGCAGTAGGAACAGCAGGAGAAGCAGCAGGAGGAGCAGCAGGAGCAACAGCAGGAGCAGCAGCAGGAACAGCAGCAGGAACAGCAGCAGGAGCAACAGCAGGAGTAGCAGCAGGAGGAGCAGCAGGAGGAACAGCAGGAGGAGCAGTAGGAGCAGCAGCAGCAGGAGGAGCAGCAGGAGGAGCAGCAGGAGGAGCAGTAGGAACAGCAGCAGGAGGAGCAGCAGGAGGAGCAGCAGGAGGAGCAGCAGGAGGAGCAGCAGCAGGAGCAGCAGGAGGAGCAGCAGGAGGAGCAGGAGGAGCAGTAGGAGTATCAACAGCAGGAGGAGCAGCAGTAGGAGGAGCAGCAGGAGGAGCAGCAGGAGGAGGACCTCCCTTACACAGAAGTCAGACAACCTCGGATATACATCATAACGAGGCCCTTCTACCATTCGTAGAAGTTCCCTTCTCCTCCTCCTCCTCTTCCTCCTCCTCCTCTTCCTCCTCCTCCTCCTTCTCCTTCTCCCTCTCCTCCTCCTCCTCCTCTTCCTCCTGCTTCTCCTCTTCCTCCTCCTCCTCCTCCTCCTTCTCCTTCTCCTCCTCCTCCTTCTCCTCCTTCTCCTCCTTCTCCTCCTCTTCCTCCTCCTCCCCTCCTCCTACTCCAAGCATCTCTTGTCTATCACCTAGGTATCCTGTCGCCTTCTGCACTAGCTAGGGTAGGACCTGGCCTTTGGGGGGGAAAAAAAAAATATATATATATATATATACATATATTGACAGAGTTCGCGATGACAGACCCCAGCTGTCTCCTCTCAAAGAGAGAGAGAGAGAGAGAGAGAGAGAGAGAGAGAGAGAGAGAGAGAGAATATATGGCACCCGATAGAGATCTTAGGACGTCTTCGCTGCTGACAGGTATATAATAATAAATACATGTCGTCTCTTGTTGGTGAGACGTATGGTTCGAAGATCATCATCTCAGACGCGGTACGATCAAGATGGACTTCTTCCTCCTCCCACCTTCGTGTCAGCCCAACTTGGAAGAGGGGAAGAATATCCTTGAATTGTATGTGTGTGTCTCTATATCAACCCAGGTAACGAGGGTAATTCCAACTGGGTTTGGAGGTAAAGTCGATCCCTTTTAAAAGCCTTAAATTCTCACTACAACTTTCAAGATATTTATTTCCACCATCTTAAACCCACAGTTCATCTTGTACCTTCCAAATCATGTACGAAAGAGAGTAACTTTGATAGCTTTGATATGACCCTTGGGTATGAAGGCTAGACATTTGACCTGACCTTTAAGGGTAATGATCCAAAAGCCAAGCTGTTAACGCGAGGATCGTATACCGTCGTGCTCAAGGATCGTATACCGTCGTGCTCAAGGATCGTATACCGTCGTGCTCAAGGGTCGTATACCGTAGTGCTCAGGGGTCGTATACCGTCGTGCTCAAGGGTCGTATACCGTCGTGCTCAAGGGTCGTATACCGTCGTGCTCAAGGGCCCTATACCGTCGTGCTCAAGGATCGTATACCGTCGTGCTCAAGGGCCATATACCGTCGTGCTCAAGGGTCGTATACCGTCGTGCTCAAGGGTCGTATACCGTCGTGCTCAAGGATCGTATACCGTCGTGCTCAAGGGCCATATACCGTCGTGCTCAAGGATCGTACACCGTCGTGCTCAATGGTCGTATAGTCGTGGGTAAATACGTCCACCTGAGGGTTTGTGGTACGAACACATTTGTCAAAATCAGGAATGAAAATACCAAAGGGACGAAATTGAAGCTGGTGTGTGATATTAGATTCAAGGAAGAATAGTGCCAAATATCTGGTATTTGGCGATAATGCCGAATATCCCAGTCAGATGGAGATGTCTAGATTGCACTGTCGAATATTCCCGTTTTTTTGCCTCTTAATTTTCGCCATGAGGTTGCACTAGGAGCCAAAAACACCATAAAGATCTTCAGTGGTGTGGGCTTAAAACGTAATAGACATTCTAGATGGGTTAATCTATGACACTGGGAAGTTCTCTTTGTGCCGCAGTCAAGCACAAAAAAAACCACTGCTTTCATCGTCCATGATGTGCATGAGAAAAGCACAAAACCCGACTGTTGAATGCTGTATCATGCATTCTCTTTTAAGCCCACTGCCCAAAAAGAACATTGCCTTCACTACTCTGTCAAGTGGTCTTAGAACAAGACTGGCTAAGGGATATTTTCCTGGTGGAGTCGCTGGGGGTCATCCATGCCAACCAAAGTGAACGCCAGAGAGACTGTGCGTTGATGCTGGTGAATGCTTTCATCCCAGGGGAAAGTCCGTAAAACGACGCCCCAGTTGGAGTGTCCCTGCATCAAGAGACTTGCATCAACACCCTGCATCAAGAGACTAACGTGGATGTGAAACGGAGCTATTCTACCGCACACAACAGTGATCTCCCTACAAGGCTTGTGTATCTAAGTAGCTCGCGATAGAGGCAACAGGAAGAAGAAGAAGAATCCTTACCCCTACGAAGCTAGTAAACACGTCAGCCACTAGTATGGGAGACTGAAAGAGTTGAGTGGTTTGAACAAGCCAGCTCTCTCTCTCTCTCTCCTGCTCCTTATCAAACAATAACTTCTTCTTCCTCGGTCGAAAGCTGCATATGGCCCTGACATCAACTGCCTCCCGACCTACAGACTCCTCACAGTCATTATAAGAAGCTGATGTCGCAAAGACAGTCATGTAGCCTCAAGGGAAAGCGCTTTGCTACGTCGACTGACTTATGAAAACCGCACAGGGAGTTACGTCCACTGACAGGGAGTGGTCCTTTAAGCTACCCAAACCTTCCTTACTTCACATCCGCAGTGCAACCCCGTCTCCTCCTCCCTCCTCTCCCTTATTTAATCAATGTGCTTCGCTAATTGGAAGACGCTCGTATGTTTCCTTCGAAGTCAACAAGCCCACAGTCTTTCAATTAGTGACGACCCATTGTCATCACGATGACTATCCCCCCTCCTCCCTTCTCCTCCTCCTCCTCCTCCTCCTCCCCCAACAAGCTTAGTCTGTGAAAGGTTTGTATCTAATTGGGCTTAAGCAGAGGACCTAGGTCTCAATGTCCCTCACTAGTGGTCCAGAAGACGACACAAAGGTGTGTTCCTTGTGCTTCTTCGTCTTCGTAAACGTTGACAGATGTAGCCTGTCCGTTGACGGCTTCGTCTGTGGTGTCAGAGTTGACAGTACATCTCCTGACGGTCCAGTCCTCTTGGAACACAGCCCCAACATGCCTCTCGAGATGAACTACCGCCAGTATCATTACTATCAATTCAACCCAGACTATCATTATGCACTTCATTCTCGACATATACCATTATCCTACTGTCTTACTGGTCCTCAACCCCACCCAGGTCAGTCTACCAAGCTTTACCGTTATCACTCTGTATGATAAGCTAAGCTGGAAAAGGAACATGTGTGCACCATCGTCAAATCCTCCAGTTATTGTCTTCCTACATTCTTCGTATAGACTCAAGACACATTGGACTCCTTGAACCTAAAAAGAACATCTAACACAACTTCGATTCTTCGCCTATTCGTCTATGCCTCTCTCCTTGGTCTTCCTCCCTACCCAAGACACAAAAGGGAGCGACTGGGAAAGGAGTAGAATTTACATGAAAATTTCATCCTAAGTAAATTCTTTACCACAAACCAATAAGGCACTAAATGCACCCTTCCTCCCAGCTCCTTCCAGCCAACAACTGGACCTCATCTGCTGTCTATGGGAGAAGCTACCTCACCAACCAACCTCGCCATCGTCACCTCATACCACCAGGTATCCCTCGTCCCAGTGTTGCTGTTCGGCATCAGAACCGCATCAGACGCGTCGTACAGACCGCTATAAGAACGGCTTCAGTCCAGCCCATGTGAACCTCATCAATACCCTTTATGTGTAAATACTGTATGTTTGACTTGCTCTCTCGTTGTTATAACTTCATTGTCTTTATTGGTATTTACCCTATATAGTTTCAGCCTTCTGTTGTATTTCTCGTAATTAACAGTTTATCATTATCATTTTCTTATTGTTATTACTGTCATTATTATTAATACCATCATTACCATTATCATTATCATTATTATCATTATTATCATTATTATCATTCACCTTTTTATCATCTACTACACACATAGGTCTATACACGCACATGACTATACCCTAACAGATACACACACAAACCCACACGTACATCTATGAGTGTACACACACACACACACACACACACACACACACACACACACACACACACACACACACGCAAAAGAATATACATAACGTCACAACTTGAAAATCATGGGGTAATCGTGTTCTCCACCCGTACACGAGGCCCTTCCTGCCCTACTCTTTCTGTCGTAAACCTTATCTTGAGTATCCTTTGCCTGTCCTACAGGATCGGTAGGTAGGTAGGGCTGGAGAGAAGGATCACCCTCTGATCTACATCTGTTCATCCTAGTCACCATGGCCTTGATGGAGGGAGGGAACAGGATGCACTGGGAGAAGAGAGAAGAGTAAGGAAGATGCTGGATGACAAGATCTGTCTAATCTGGACACACTGTTGGGAGGAAGAGAGGGAGAGGGAGAGGCGTCAAAATGGACGAAGGACCCGTGGAAGAAGGATGGGAAAATGAGCCTTGTCAGCGTCTGAGCCTGGGCTACAGAAGGGTAGGAGTGAAGTAGTAGTATGGGGTCTGTTGGACGTGTTCTTTGACAACATTTGAATAACAATGAATTCTTCGGGAGTGACCTGTGGGTATATGGGGGGTTGAGAGGGAGGCTATGGTATGGATCGAGGTGGGCTCAGAGAGAGGGAGGGAGGGAGGGAAGAAAAAACAACAACAACAACCCAACAACAGAAACTATAACAATGAAACGACCGGGTATTATGGTCTGGTAAGAAGGGTAGACATTCGCGGGCTAACTAGGTTGAAGCATAGATAGGCCCAGTTGCTGCTCTGCCTCAATACAGCGCCACAGACTCCACCGTTGGACGAGAGACGGGGTACACGTCTATGTAACACACACACACACACACACACACACACCTACACACACACACACACACACACACACACACACAGCCACACCACAGTCCTCACTATCCTACACACACACACACACACACACACACACACACACACACACACACAGCCACACCACAGTCCTCACTATCCTACACACACACACACACACACACACACACACACACAGCCCTATCTTACACACAGACACACACACACACAGACACACACACACACCACAGTCTTCACTATCCTACACACACACATACACACACGCACCACAGTCCTACACACACACACACACACACACAAGTAACGTACGCACCAGTCCGTCGTACGGACTGGAAACCTGTCGGCCACTAAAGCCATAACAACCAGCTTCCTGCAGCTGCACTCACTACATATACACTGACCCTCCCGTACCATGCATGCTGTGGTGCTCCCTTCTCACCATCCCTCCCTCTGTCTCATCATCCCTCATCCTTCCTCCTCCTCTTCCTCCTCCTCCCTTCTTCTGCTCTTGCTCCTCTTCTTCCTCCTCGTCATCGTCCTCCTCTTCTTCCCTCTCCTCCTCCTCCTTCCTCATTCTCCTCTTACTCCTTCTCCTCCTCCTCCTCCTCTTCCTACTCTTGCTCCTCTTCCTCCTCGTCATCCTCCTCCTCCTCCTCCTCCTCCTCCTCCTCCTCCTCCTCCTCCTTCTCCTTCCTCATTCTCCTCTTCCTCCTTCTCCTCCTCCTCCTCCTCCTACTCTTCGTCTTCCTCATGCTTCGTCCTCCTCCTCGTCCTCCTCCTCCTCCTCCTCTTCCTCCTCCTTCCCCTAAAAGCGACTGAATCCTCTTGTTCACACTAAGATGATGAGATGGATGTTTTAAAGTAAATATTACCTTAAGTAATTACGTTATGTGAAGAAAGATGATAATATCTTTTAACAAGTTTAAGGATTGACTTACTGTGTGCAATATTTGAGAGGTATTTGTTCATTGTGTGGATTCATCCTTCTGTGGAATGTGTTTAGCATTTTAAGTAACGGTATTTGATAATTCTGTCTTCACTATGCTTTTTTGTTACCACATCCTCGTCTTTAAGGTATTGGATCATTTCGTAGTCACTATTGTCTTCTTCACAATTAATCTTATCTTTACTAAGCTTTGAATGTAGTCTAAGTCATTCTGTGTTCACTATACTCTCCTCCACCCCTCATGATCACTACGCTAGGTTCAATATACCTCTTAACCTTGTCATCATCTTCACTACACTAGGTTCAATATACTCCTCTTCACTGTACCCTCATCTCCACATGCCCCATTATTCACTAAACTAGTCTCAAGGCTGACCCCTTCGCTGCTAGGGCCATTATCACTACACCCTCGATACAACTGACCTCTGACCTAACCATTACAAGTGAGGTGAAAGGTTAAAGTTTGTCATCGTAACAGACAGACAGAAAACACACACAGACTGACTCACAACACTGAGAACACTTCAACAGATATTAATGTCTGCACGAATTTGCTGTTTATAAAATATCCATCACCCATATTCGTGAATAACATATATTCATGGAACTGAACTAGTGAATAACATATATTCATGGAACTGAACTAGTGAATAACACATATATTCATGGAACTGAATTGACATAATGCAAAGAAAATGCATTTGTTCTCTTCTGTTCTGGGCAACAGACAAGAACACAGACGCGCAGCAGCCCACCTGATGTGGGCAACAGACAAGAACACAGACCAGCAGCAACCCACCTGATGTGGGCAACAGACCAAGAACACAGACCAGCAGCAACCCACCTGATGTGGGCAACAGACCAAGAACACAGACGAGCAGCAACCCACCTGACGTGTGCAACAGACCAAGAACACAGACGAGCAGCAACCCACCTGACGTGTGCAACAGACCAAGAACACAGACGAGCAGCAGTGCGCAGAAAACCTGGTCGCCGGCGACCTTGCTAACGCGACCACGACGGAGGTCTGTGCCGGCGTTCGCCAGTATCGGGTGGCATGGACTCGCGTACCTGTGGTTGTCGCTATCATCTGGTGAATCGCAAGCAGACTCCAGCAGCCAGAACCCACCCTCCTCCTCCACCACCACCACCACCACCGTCTTGGCGACCTGACAGCACAGACCATCCACATCCCCCCAAAATGGTCCTCCTCCCTCTCCCTCTTCTTCCCTTTTATCTTCCCTCCCTCTCACTCCTTTCCCTCCCTCTTACTCCTTCCCTCACCTGCTTTTAGTGATGATTCACATCTCCCTCTTACTTCTTTCCCTCCCTCTCACTCCTTTCCCTCCCTCTTACTCCTTCCCTCACCTGCTTTGGATGATAATTCACCCCTCACCCTCACTCCTTTCCCTCCCTCTCACTCCTTTCCCTCCCTCTCACTCCTTTCCCTCCCTCTTGCCCCTTCCCTCACCTGCTTTTGATGATAATCCCCCCCTCCCTCTCACTTCTTTCCCTCCCTCTCACTCCTTTCCCTCCCTCTCACTCCTCTCCCTCCCTCTTGCTCCTTCCCTCACCTGCTTTTGATGATAATTCACCCCTCCCTCTCACTCCTTTCCCTCCCTCTCACTCCTTTCCCTCCCTCTCACTCCTTTCCCTCCCTCTCACTCCTCTCCCTCCCTCTTGCTCCTTCCCTCACCTGCTTTTGATGATAATCCACCCCTCCCTCTCACTTCTTTCCCTCCCTCTCACTTCTACGACTCTATCTCTCGATGTTTCTTCTCTATCCTCACCTCTTCTCTATCCCCCCCCCCTCCTTACCCTCTTCAACGTGACCCTTTCTTTTACTCATTTTCCCCCCCTCATTCTTCCCCACCCTCTGGGGTTGCTACACCCGCCAGCGATGCACGGACAACGGATCACCTTACGTGGATGAAGGGCGACGAAAAGAGCAACTGAAAGATAGACAGATATGACACATCGATTCAGGAAGGCCTTCTAAGAATTGGTAGCTTATAAGGGTGAATCAAATAGCCCAGGGAGAAAGAAGGGGCATGCATTTTTACGATCAAGGGAGAAGGGACAGACCTACATTGTTAGTAGGAGAATGGGGGAAAATGGGTGGCGTGCCCAGATGGGATAAGAAAAAAAATATATATAAATGGGGAGTGTCTGTATTGTTGGTGGAGAGAATAGGGCAGGCCTGGGCTTACTAAAGGGACATAGTGTTAGGCCTGACAGCGTCTGACGTATGGGAAGGGAGATCTGCTGTGCTCAGTACATAGTATGGTAAAGAATAGAGAGAGACGATTGTCGATGATGAAGGGGGATAGTAATGGTGACCTAAATTCCCTATGCAGATTACTTAGGGGTTACAAGATAGTTAAGCAGGAGGCTCCTCCCTACCTACCATTCCTGCTTATCAAAAAGCAGGGAAATAGACATAGAGATTACCACACTGTATGGATGAAAACATATCAAAATGGAATTTCTATAGAAGATAATGAATGGGAAATGTGTATTAGTCTTATTACAACCACATGATGCTATACAGAAAAGTTGTGTTAACTGCTAATCTCTAATGAAAAAGTTGTAAGGTGATCCTATCATTCTTCAGAAAGCTTATCAATAATCCTTTTCTCTGATAAATGATATCATTAAAGGCAATTGAACCATATTCTAAATGTACTGATAACCTACGCTTTTGAACAACAGCTGATGGTACTCTGTTACTGTAAGATTCTATTGGTAAAGTACCTTTCGTGTTCACGTCTGTATTACGTCTTAGTGGATTGGTTGATTGGGGTATAAACCTATCAATTACCACGGGTCATTAAGGCCTCCAGGTCTGTATCATGTCTTACTAACCATTTAACTTCATGCCATCATCACTCGTCAGCATATCTTCATGATGAACTGAAGAAATAAATGACTTTGTATTATGCCAATGAAATTCGCCATTTTGAAGGCTACAGGAACAGCAATGAGGTGCTGGTTTGGAGGGAAGAACTCTACAGTGTTTTGCAGAAAGGATGGAGCCTACAGTGTTGGATAATGGGGGAGAAGAAATCCTGCTGTGTTGAGAAGGTGGGGAGAATCCTACAATGTTGGGGGGAGAGTAGGAGGATGTCACCCCACAGTGGAGGATATGAGAGAGAGAGAGAGAGAGAGAGAGAGAGAGAGAGAGAGAGAGAGAGAGAGAGAGAGAGAGAGAGAGAGAGAGGATGAAGGAAGGAGGAGGAAGAGGAGGACAATACGACCCTCAGCTGAAGACGTCAGGGCAGGAAACCTCCTGGACTAGGCATATCCTTGCGGCACACACAACTCACTCACCCCCTCCTTGGCGTTGTGTCTATTACTAGCAAACGTCTCTTGACGCCCGCCACCTCCCCGCTGATATATTTAGCCGCGTATCTCTTATTCACGTACGCGCGTCACTGTCGCTCGCTCGCTCGGGGTCGGGGCGGAAGACACGGATTAATTCGTGGATGTCGTGGCGATAGGCATCATCACCAACCCTCCTTGTTCCTCAACTATCTAAAAATCTTCCCCCACGACGAGGTAAGATAACAGATTATTCTCCTTGAAGCTCACCGTCTGGGTATATAGCGTCACTGCGTAACATCGTATCTGGTTAACAGAAAGCCATATGCGTTCCCCTTTAAGTACTGGTGTCGGGATGAGGTTCGAAGATAAGGATTAGTTGGTGAAGAAAGACATCACATATTAGGAGGAGCTGATAAACATGACTGCTATGGTTCATTTTATAGACTCCTTCTCAACCATTTCCTCAGAGGTGTGCTTGGGTCATCTCTTACTGTACATTGTTTAATATCAATGCATTTCCTAATCATAAGACTCCAGTTAGAATTTCCATAGAACCTTCATCACAAAGAAGAGTCTTATCCACGGACCTCAGAAGCCTTCCTCCTACTGGTGAAGATATAGATCTAATGATAGCTCCTGGCTTTATTGTCTACGGCTAGGTCGACCAAAGACATGAGACCCTCTCTATGTCTTCCACTTCGCCTCACGGTCACACCTTGTAGCGAGGCAGAAACCAATGAAATAGAACGAAAGGAATCTATTCGGACAAAGGACTTCATGGATAAAGACTCTAATCCGAACGATGCAATAAGCATATTATTGCTCAGCTTACCAGTAAACAAACTATTGTCCAAAGGGATATATATACATATTTCACATAGTACCCTCCAACAGCCAGGATTCGAACCCAGCATCTTTTGCGTAGTGGTCGGGAACGCTATCGTGAGGCTAGGCTATGATCACCCAAATAGGGAAATGACTATTCGATTACAAGTAAGTAGATACCCATCGTCTCGCATCAATGAGCACCGAGGTCCACACCTGTCAAATCCCATCAGTCTCACTTTACCAGCAGAACCTTACTGTACAAAGGTGAGGTATATAAACGCGAATATCGCGCATATGCATTATATTCGTGTTCATATACCTCCGCGTCTGTCTAGTGAGGTCATTGTAAAATGCTATCTGCTGGTAATATGAGCCTGATGGGATTTGACTGGTGCAGACCCTGCAGCTTATGGATGCGAGACGATGGGTATTCAATTACTTGTAATCGAATAGTCATTTCCCTATTAGGGCGATCATGCCTTTCCGTTAGCGTTTCCGACTACCACTCAAAAGGTCCTGGGTTCGAATCCTGGCTGGTGGAGGGGATTATGTGTTCTATGAAAGTGCGCGCTCATATGCACTGTATTTATTTCTTTATGATCATTTCAGTGATGAATATGGCATGTAAGGGTCCGGCTGTCCTGCTGGTTAATGATCAGATATCGGTGAGTTGCTGAGGAGAATAGAATGCGGATTGATCATAGTCTCGTATCGGCATATCGGCTTAATCCGATTAATCGTTCTACGTTTATCCGATGTAGCAACAAAAGTGACTCGCGGACTTGCTCATATAATTTCCACTCTCTCTCTCTCTCTCTCTCTCTCTCTCTCTCTCTCTCTCTCTCTCTCTCTCTCTCTCTCTCTCTCTCTCTCTCTTCCTCTTGCTATCGTTTTGTTATCGTCTTCCTCAACGTTCCTCTCCCATACTTTCCTCGATATCTATGCATTTTGGTTTCATCATTACAATAATCCTTGAGAGTCTGGACATAGTCTTCTGTCATGTCTCTTCTTAACGAAGGTCTTATTCGTAAATCAAAACCTCACAAGGTGTTGTGAGGAAAGGTGTTGACGAAGGTCACATCTGAGCAGGTAATTTGACATCAGTTTTGGGGACCTGACGTTTCTCTGGGTCTGTTGGCACGTGGATATGTTATCAAACTGTGGCTGTAGGAGGAAGGTTTATTTGTTCGTAATGTGATTATTTTGAGAATAGTCTCAGCTAAGCTGAATCTGTTGTTTGCTCGTGGTTCTTGTGGTATAAGTTCTCGACATAGGTTAAACCCCGGGGGAAAGATAAGATGGGGAGCTTACTGTACTAGGTTCCCTTCATAGATCGACTCTGTGGGGAGGTTAGGTGGAGAGCCTAAAGCTTCAGGTTCCTTTCACAGGTGGGGAGCTTAGTGCTCTATGTTCCCTCCCAGAGTCAACCCCGATGGAGAGTAAAGTGGGGAGCTTTCTGTTGTAGGTTCCTTCGACATGTCGACCACGAAGGGAGATTAGGTGGAGAGCCTTATGCTATAACCCTCCTCTCCCCTCCACAGGTAAGGTAGGTGAGTTTTATAGACACTAATCCAATACATAACTATCAGACTCATGATGTCTTGACAAGTCTGAAGGATTTTCCCGACGTGCCCCTGGGCGATTCACTTGTCCCTCTCACTTCGTCAGTGAAACTTAATTTCCACGGAGACAAACTGTAACAAAATGCTACCGTCTGTCCTACATCATAGAAGGCTTGTGCATTATTGAGGATTTTCAAGGGACATGGCCCTCACTGACAGGCCTCATGATCCTACCAGGGGCGTCCATTACTGGGACATGGCCCTCACTGGCCGGTGAGACTACTCATATCCTGGAACTTTACTTTTAATGTACATTTTGAGGCAGCCACTCCTCCTCCTCCTCCTCCTCCTCCTGTTGTTGTTTGTTGTTGTATTTGCTAGTCTCCGCATGCCTCACACTCCACCACATGCGCCTCATGACTGCCATGACGAAGTCGCATTCTGTCTCCTAAGGATGGTCGCCGCACACACACTGATCTCCGTGATCGAACCCATTCATCTGTGTAGTCCAGGACCAGGTGTGGCGTTCGTGATGTGTTGATTCTCTCTCTCTCTCTCTCTCTCTCTCTCTCTCTCTCTCTCTCTCTCTCTCTCTCTCTCTCTCTCTCTCTCTCTCTCTTTCCTGTCATCACCTCCGGCCAGCCAATAACCACTAGACACCCACACACACACACACACACTCACACACACACACACACACACACACACACACTATGTTCTTCGGAATGTGTTAACTGGTTGGCCAGTGGGCGTCAGGGATTCCCAGGAGATGGGTTTCGATGCCATATAAGTCCTCCTCCTCCTCCTCCTCCTCCTCGATCCTCTTTCCTTGCGATCCTCTTTCACAGTCTCCCGCCTCCTACTCTTATTTCTCCCACCGCTTCTTTATCCCCCTTCTACCACATTCTTCCTTATCATCATCTACCCTTTTCTCTCCTCTTCTCGTTTCCCTCTTCTGCTATAGACTGTCCTTTTTTCATCCACTCTTACCCCCCCCCCCCCCTCCTATCCTCTTCCCTTGCCTCTTACAACATTCTATCCTTCATTCTCCTATTCCTGCCATCATCTACTGCCTTCATCACTATTCTTTCCTCAAGTACCCAAACATGGTCCTCCTCCTCCTCCTCCTCCTATCCTTCCTCTATCCTTGCCCATCCTTTCCCACTTTACCCTCTCCCCACAATCCTCTTCCAGCCCCTACCTTTGCATCGCCCATAGACTCGCCTCTTTACCCATTTCTTCCCCATCTGACGCTTAACGTATCAAAGGTACCATCTCCATCTTACCTTACTTTTTTTCCTTCATCTCCTTAGTCCTTTTTTTCCTTCTTTTGGTCGGTCCTACTCCCTCCTGACGTCTCTTGTGCCTACTTCTGTCCTCTTCTCTCCCCTTGTCCGCTTCTCGTCCCTAGGGGGCCTGCCTGCCTCCCTCCGTCAGCAGTTCACCGAGTCCCCCTGGATATGGGAGAAATAGTGTGGTTACAACAGGTTCAGGGAGACGTTCCTTGAGAGTGAGTCACTGTCGACCCACGACCACACTCTCTCTCTCTCTCTCTCTCTCTCTCTCTCTCTCTCTCTCTCTCTCTCTCTCTCTCTCTCTCTCCTCCTCCTCCTCCTCCTCCAAGTCTTCCCACTCCTCCTCTTGTCAGACGTCTTCCTCGCTCTGCCTGCCTTTGATCGCTTATCTTCCTTGATATCTTTCTCTTCTCTTCCTCCTAACATTTATATAATCTCTCAGTCCTTTCCTCGAGTTTAAAGATTCTAAATAAACCCTCTTATATACCCTGGTACACATGATCAGTCGATGTCTGAATAGAATTATTCCCATAAGTGAACACACACACACACACACACACACACACCACACACACACAACCTCTGTAATACAGCGGTTGGCGTTGTGCCTCACCGATCCCCAAAGGCATGGCTTGGATTCCCGGACACGGCACGCACCTCAGGCAATGCAGCTGTTCATCCTCCCCTTTAAGGACGGTCCGACAACATAGCCCTTGACGTAAGCTGGTGTGTGTGTGTGTGTGTGTGTGTGTGTGTGTGACTGATACATAAGGCAGAAAACGCTGGTACATATAGACTAGGTCAAGAGACGAGCCAACACATGTGTAAAGTTTTTTCTGTGACACACGTACGGTAATCATATATATATATATATATATATATATATATATATATATATATATATATATATATATATATATATATATATATATAGCTTCTATTAACGTCACCAGTAATGAGCAATACGTACGTGTATATGATCAAGATCACATCTGATAGAAATTAAGCTACGACTTCCAACATGTACCAAAAGCACCAAAAGTTTCCCACAAATGCTACATCTGTGTTCATGAAGTGAGACACATCCATTACTTCACCTGCCACGATAAGATAAAGACGTAGTGAAGACATTTATGATAACCCATTGCCTTAAACCCTTCATGTGATTAGAGATGTGTATGATTGAGTGACCATGTATAAATGTGTATGATTGAGTGACCATGTATAAATGTGTATGATTGAGTGACCATGTATAAATGTGTATGATTGAGTGACCATGTATAAATGTGTGTGATTGAGTGACCATGTATAAATGTGTATGATTGAGTGACCATGTATAAATGTGTATGATTGAGTGACCATGTATAAATGTGTATGATTGAGTGACCATGTATAAATGTGTATGATTGAGTGACCATGTATAAATGTGTATGATTGAGTGACCATGTATAAATGTGTATGATTGAGTGACCATGTATAAATGTGTATGATTGAGTGACCATGTATAAATGTGTATGATTGAGTGACCATGTATAAATAAATACCAAACGAACAGGTGATGAAGGTAAGGATGGTTGGAAATGGTTCAACCATCAATTATACTCGGGATGTGTTGGATACATTAACTTCCCTATCAGTAACATTAATGATGTGTTCAATAAGTATACACACACACACACACACACACACACACACACACACACTCACACTCCACACACACTCACTCCACACACTCACACTCCACACACACACACACACATACACACTCACTCCACACACACACACACATACACTCACACTCCACACACTCACACTCCACACACCCACACACACACACACTCACTCCATACACACACACACACACAACATCACTACACTTCCAGACGTGTGGTACCGTCCAGTGGACGTGGCCTGCTTTCTTTGCGCTGCAGGAGCTTCACACAAGTGATGCTCCTAGTGCAGGAAAAGTCATGTAAGTAAACTTTAAGAAACCTTTAAAGTGTTAGATAGGATAATATAAGACTTATACTACATCTACCAGACTTTTAAGAATTACAAATTCTCTAATCATTATCAATATTTTGTATCTTATTTGGCTTTGTAATAAGATTCAAACACCTTTGATGCTTCCTGTGTAGATAATACCTATCAGTTTAGCATCAGAATCCTTTAAGACTTGTTTCTAAGCACGACTTGTCGTTACTTGTATATCTGAACAGGTTTACGAAGCCCTTGTGTGGGTAGGAAGGGTTGGGTTCTCTAAGCCCTTACACTGCCTCGTGTCTATAATTCATCTATCCTTAACAGACCAAAATCAAAACAAGCGCTCGCGCGCGCGCGCACGCTGGGTGTGGGGGGGGGTAGGGGAAGGTGAGGGTGGGGTGTGGGGTGTGTGTGTGTGGGGTGTGGGGTGTGTGTGTGTGGGGTGTGGGGTGTGTGTGTGTGGGGTGTGGGGTGTGTGTGTGTGTGGGGGGGAAGAGGTTTTTGACGGGCAGAGAGAGAGAGAGAGAGAGAGAGAGAGAGAGAGAGAGAGAGAGAGAGAGAGTGAGAGAAAGAGAGAGAGAGGGGGGACAAAGACAGGGTCGCCTCACGCTCCACCCTTCATCTGATCACCAGTCGAGACTGACTGACTGGGCTGGGTGACTGGGTGGCGGGGTCTCGCATCCTACGTGTCTTTAACGAACCTAATAACATCGCTCCAGCTGTGTCTTTGGCGGTGCTTGTGTGTGTGTGTGTGTGTGTGTGCATGCGCGCACGTGTGTGTGTGTGTGTGTATGTGTGTGTGTGTGTGTGTGTGTGTGCTCGTATGTTACAGGAGGGGAGAGAGGGGAGAGGGGTAGTTCTACACTTGTGTTGCCCTTATGTGTATATATCCTATGTCTTTACTCCTATGTATACACACACACACACACACACACACACACCAACCCTCTTAAGAGAGGATGAACACCTAGGTTGGGTGTGAGCCAACTAAAGAGCCCAGGATTCGAACCCATGTGGTGCTGGACCCAAGGCTGACCAGCGTCGACTTATAGTCAGCAACGCTAGCAGCTACACCACGGAATGTGTGTGTGTGTGTGTGTGTGTGTGTGTGTGTGTGTATGTGTGTGTAACGACCTAATCACACCCTTGTTCCCATGGGAATTGAGCAGTTGTCGTATTTTCCCGCCTCTTGAACACTTATATTGGCCTTGCCTTGTTTTGGAATGCATTCCAATGTCTTTCGTACACTAAATTCTCGCTTATTGAATTCCACTTGGATTCCAGTGGAAACAGTATTGCCACACATCCCTTCCCATTCCTTATGTTCCCTTTTTTCTAACCCCACTGTGAAAAATCAAACCCTATCTTTTCGAACCCCACTGCGAAAAATCGAACCCTATCCTTTCTGAACCCTACTGTGAAAAAATCAAACCCTATTCTTTCAAACCCCACTTTGAAAAAATCGAACCCTATCCTTTCAAACCCCACTGTGAAAAAATCAAACCCTATCCTTTCAAACCCCATTGTGAAAAAATCGAGCCCTATCCTTTCTAAACCCCACTGTAAAAAATCGAACTCTATCCTAACCCCACTGTGAAAAAATCGAACGCTGTCCTCTCGAACCCCACTGTGAAAAATAGAACCCTATCCTTTCGAACCCCACTATGAAAAATCGAACCCCGTGGACTCATAGGAATATCTTGATCACGCGCAAGATTGTGATTCTTTCATATATATATATATATATATATATATATATATATAGAGAGAGAGAGAGAGAGAGAGAGAGAGAGAGAGAGAGAGAGAGAGAGCATATTATCTCTATCGCCTTTCTTGAAAATTGGCATTAAAATCATTTTCTTCCCTCCACTGCATTTGAATCAATACTTCTTCAAGCAAGTGATTTAGGGGAACATCTTTAGCTTATCTATCGAGTGCTTTCAGACACTCTTAAGTATGTTGAAGAAGAGATTCCAATAGGATCATGCGATCTATAAATACACTTCAATCCCTCATGACCTTTTAGCAATATCTCATCTTACGATCATAGTGATTTGTATGATCTTATCCTTCCACTTTATCCTGGCGGTATTGAAGTTGAACGTGACCTACACACACACACACACACACACACACACACACACACACACACACACACAACCTGGCATTTTCCACCTAAGTTTTGCCATTGGAATCTTTCACAGTTTAGAAAGCTTCCACCAAGTTCTTAAGTCCCATTGAGCATTAGTTTTCTTTTTTCTTTTTTGACTGGCATTTACTCCTTAGCAATGTCTTTCAAAAACTCCGTCCTCTTCTACACACACACACACACACACAGTCTGCCATATTCAATCGTCTTCAACCTACGGTTTTCGAACCATTCTTATCTGTTTTGACTCTTTTTTGTTTTTTCTCATTTCTTCACTACTTCTCTTCGACCTTTTCTTTGGAATTATACTATTTCATGTTCCTTCTCTCTTCTGCTGAAGTGGGTGGCACTTCTGAATGTAAGTGGCACTTCTGAATGTAAGTGGCACTGCTGAAAGTAGATGGTGATTCTGAAAGCAGGTGGTGGTGCTGAAATCGTATGGCACTGCTGAAAGTAGATGGCACTGCTGACATCAGGTGGCTCTGCTGTTAAGTGCTAAATGCTGGCTGCTGAAAGCAGGCGAGGCAGCTGAAAAGCAGTAGATGCTTCTGCTGAAGTTAAGTGTCGCTTTTGAACGCTGGTGGCGCTACTGAAAGCAAGCAGTGCGGGTGCTGAAAGCCCCGTATGACGTTCCTGAAGCCGGTCTTCAGCGCTTGGAAAGACAAAACACTAATTCACCCAGGCCATTCTATTCTTATAGCTTCATTATGGTGATAAACGAAACATTTCTTGGTCATTAGAGTTCATCCCCCCACGGAAAAAATGTCTACTCCCATTCTACTTAATTCTATTTAAATGCTGATGAACAGCACATTGACATGGCGTTTTTATATTTGGTAATGAAGAGATAGTCGTCCTTTCGTTTAAATTGTTGTGCTTGTAAATATCATCACGGCAAAGTGCATTGTCCCTTTGATACAACATGAAGGAAAACGGTGCGAGTGACTTTTAAAGAAAACGCGTTCTATATCTTGAAAATACTTTTCATCTCTTTAGAATATTCTTTTTAATCTACTGATGATATTTATCATTTCTCTAGGATACTTCTCCTATCTTAATATCCTGCCTAAAATCTATGATAGGAAAGAAAATTTAGATCAAGATCCTTCATCATTCAACAGTCTAAATTGACGGAAAACCATTTAATTGTTGTAATAAGCAATTGTACCTTATTGCAATAGGCAATTATGCTTAATCATAATAGGCAATTACACCTTACTGTAATAGGCAATTATGCCTTATTTTCATAGGTAATCATGCCTAATTGTAATAGGCAATCAAACCCAATTGTAATTAGCATAACTAATAGGCAATTTCATACACCTTATACCCACTTGAAAAAAAAGCTTAGAGATCAAATTGATGACCTGTTCGCACAACGTAGACACCAAAACATCTAACAATCTTAATGAGATAGTTTCTACATTCTTGTCCTGGCTGATATTTTAAAAAAACGCCCTAAACCGCCCGGTGGTGTCCCCCATGTGTTTAGAGATGACAAAAAACGACGCTATAGACTTTCCTTCAACCACTTCCTTGTCCCAAGACGAAGCCATAGCTTCGTTAATCAAGGAGCTTCGTCTCCAACATCAAGGAGCTTCGTCTCCAACATCAAGGAGCTTCGTCTCCAACATTAAGGAGCTTCGTCTCCAACATTAAGGAGCTTCCTCTCCAACATCAAGCAAAGCAAACCACATTTTGGGAACGGCTCTCAGAAGTGGAAGTGACATCTACGCGTTTTCTCTCGTATCTCTGCCAAAACCGTCGAAACCTGTGCGTTTCAAAGGATAAAAACGGAGACCCTGGAAGCGTTTTGAACGGCGTTTTAATTGATATGTAATGCTCCAGGTGTCTTGCGAGAAGAGGAGGAGGAGGAGGAGGAGGAGAAGAGAGGTTGATGATCTGCAATTTATATTCGTAGTTATGAAGGTAAAATACCACATGTTGATTTGGATCTTCATAGGAGCGAATGTTTCTGCCTTGTAAATAAACACTGGAGGTCAAAGACACTTTGGGTATACACACACTGACGCAAACATCTCAGTAAACAAACAAACAAGTTTTACAAATACTTGTTTATAGGCATAGAAAAACACATTAATATATGCCTGCGTATGTATATGTATACATACACACACGCAACACACACACACATACACACACGCACACACACACACACACACACACACACACACACCATATTGGACACGTTAAGGTCAGAGAGATTTTAGTCTTGCGTAAAAATGCCTTATAGGGAGAAAAGAAGCCCCACGCCATGATTGGCCGGTGGCTACATGCGTCATTTGCACACACACACACACACACACACACACACACACGCACACACACACACACACACACACACACACACACACACACACACACACACACGGGTCTGGTCTGCAACAGCGATGCTGATGACGGTTGAGGGAGGGGAAGAAAACGCCTCTGTGATCGCGTCGTTATCAATTGCACGGGACGAAAATGGGGCGTTGCAGCTTGCAACAGCGTGTGTGGGGAGCGGATAGGGTGGGGGAGAGGGTGGCAAATGATGTGTGTGTGTGTGTGTGTGTGTGTGTGTGGGAAAAAGACCACATGCGTAGCTGCGTAGCCAGCTAGCGTTCAACGGAAAGAAGACCCCCTCCCCCCCCCCTCCTCCTCCTCCTCCTCCTCCGTCACCAATGCGTCACCACCAGTCGTGAAACGCGGACACAGACCAGGTGATATGCGTCACACGTAAACAGACGGAGGAGAGGAACCCATCACCTCCAGCTGAGTGATTTTGGTAGTTGGGGGGGAAGGACTATATAGACAGGGGGGGGGGGAACCCGTCTATGCAAATGGATAACTAGAGAACATCCAAAAAAAATTAAATCAATAGGCAATGGATCCATATGTACAAGGGAGGAAGCCATGGGGTGTGTGAAAAGGGGGGCCCTTATGTTCAAAGGGTGAAAATCAAAGGCGAAGGGCCTTATGAACAAAGGAAATTAAAACCCATAGTTCGCAAAGGATAGAAAATCTAAGGGAAAAGAAGCCCCATACGTGCAAAGGACACATGAAAGAAACATTAGGCCAAAGGTGAGAAGGATGTACATAAGCAAAAGGCCCATATAAGCAAAGGTTTAAGAAATAGACTTACACTGGCCCATAT
Organism: Panulirus ornatus; assembly: GCF_036320965.1. Classification (NCBI taxonomy): domain Eukaryota; kingdom Metazoa; phylum Arthropoda; class Malacostraca; order Decapoda; family Palinuridae; genus Panulirus; species Panulirus ornatus. Next base: position 8,154,169 of record NC_092241.1, on the reverse strand, counting down.
ATCCAGTGGTGCTACCAGCTAGGAGGCGCGAGTCAGCAGCACGCGTCAGGAAACGCCACACACACACACACACACACACACACACACACACACACACACACACAAGGCCTGGCCGCCCGCTCCGTCCTGCGCACACGGAGGAGGAGGAGGAGGAAGAGGAGGTGGAAATGTAGGAGGAAGAGGAGGAGGAAGAGGAGGAGGAGGAGGAGGAAGAAGAGGAGGAAGAGGAGGAAGAAGAGGAGGAAGAGGAGGAGGAGGAAGAAGAGGAGGAAGATGAGGAGGAGGAAGAAGAGGAGGAAGAGGAGGAGGAGGAAGAAGAGGAGGAAGAGGAGGAAGAGGAGGAGGAGGAAGAAGAGGAGGAAGATGAGGAGGAGGAAGAAGAGGAGGAAGAGGAGGAGGAGGAAGAAGAGGAGGAAGATGAGGAGGAGGAAGAAGAGGAGGAAGATGAGGAGGAGGAAGAAGAGGAGGAAGATGAGGAGGAGGAAGAAGAGGAGGAAGATGAGGAGGAGGAAGAAGAGGAGGAGGAGGAAGAAGAGGAGGAAGAAGAGGAGGAAGAGGAGGAGGAGGAAGAAGAGGAGGAAGATGAGGAGGAGGAAGAAGAGGAGGAAGATGAGGAGGAGGAAGAAGAGGAGGAAGATGAGGAGGAGGAAGAAGAGGAGGAAGATGAGGAGGAGGAAGAAGAGGAGGAAGATGAGGAGGAGGAAGAAGAGGAGGAAGATGAGGAGGAGGAAGAAGAGGAGGAAGATGAGGAGGAGGAAGAAGAGGAGGAAGATGAGGAGGAAGAGGAGGAGGAGGAAGAAGAGGAGGAAGAGGAGGAGGAGGAAGAAGAGGAGGAAGAGGAGGAGGAGGAAGAAGAGGAGGAAGAGGAGGAGGAGGAGGAAGAAGAGGAGGAAGAGGAGGAGGAGGAAGAAGAGGAGGAAGATGAGGAGGAAGATGAGGAGGAGGAAGATGAGGAGGAAGATGAGGAGGAAGATGAGGAGGAGGAAGAAGAGGAGGAAGATGAGGAGGAAGATGAGGAGGAGGAAGAAGAGGAGGAAGAGGAGGAAGAAGCATTATGGCCTACTGAACAATATGTCGCAAGACGACACTTCCTTTTTTTTTTCCATCAACATTGTTTCCCCTTCGTCACACTCACCCTCTATTACCTATGACCTCACTCCAACGTGACCCCACGACATCGGGGTTGACCTATAATGATTGTTAAGTGATGACGTAAGGGACGGCTCCTGAGTCGTTTGACTGACTCCCCTTTCTGGACAGAAGCCTTTGCCTCTGGTAACTTACGACACCGATGAAAAAAAACCGGTTTCGAATACCACCCTTGGGGCACTGGCTCGTTACCTAATTTCAACCACTGACGACCATTTAGCACCAAATGACGTCTATTGATGGTAGATGATTCCATTCTCTTCCTACAGCACAATCTCGATAGATAACAACTTTTCTTTTTTTACCCTACCAACACACACACACACACACACACACACACACACACACACACACACCATCTTCACCAACACACACACACACACACACACACACACACACACACACCATCTTCACCAACAAACACAAACACACACACACACACCATCTTCACCAGCACACACACACACACACACACACACACACCATCTTCACCAGCACACACACACACACACACACACACACACCATCTTCACCAGCACACACACACACACACACACACACACACACACACACAGACACACACACACCATCTTCACAGAACTAATCGACAATTCATAGCGAATTGTCTCACGCCCCTATACAGGGGACTGTTTACTAGGCCATCAATTAAGGGCCAGGGTAGTTAAGGGCGGCCTATAACCGACTCCATGGACGGGGATATGACTATAACCAGGGGGGCGGGGGGGGGGGGGGGGGGCGTAACCCTCAAAAACCCCGAGACCCTGTAATACCGTCAGATCCTCCCTACAACCCAGTGGCAATAGATGGTATTCCACTGTCAAGGAAACTTGTTACTCTGAGAGATAAAAAGAATACCAGACGTTGTAGATAAATACTTCAGGGTAATTCATTTCTAGACCAGAAAATTCCTTTGTTTTGAAACTGAAATACAATGACAGGCGTCTGTACTTGAAATTGTCAATGAAAACATCTTGAAATGGTTCCCAAAGCAGAAAAATATTTACAATAAACATGAAACGAATAATCACAATGAGTAATGAAATACCTCATAGCCAGTTCTCAATTTACTACAACTCGATTTCTTTATCAGGGAACGTGATAGCAGTCGATGCTTAGTTCCAGTCCTAAAGAAAACGTATTGAGGAATGTAACCACAGACAGAAAATGGGGTAAAGGAATGGATAGAAAGAGAGTGATTCTTTATTTTTCATGTTTGCCGATGCGGCACAGGCAACTGGGGCCCAGATCAAGACCATCCCATTAACGATGTATATATATATATATATATATATATATATATATATATATATATATATATATATATATATATATACATAACCTAGCCGGAACCAGGTCCCCTTTTCATCGACCAACCCCCCCCCCCCACTTTAAGGTTGGATGAACAGCTGGGTTGACTGTGGGCCGACTGCCGCAAACCAGGATTCGAACCTGTACCATCCTCGACCCTTGGGCGGGCCTTCGAATACGTCGTCTTCGTCAGTATCGTTACAACTGCGACACCACGGGGGTAGTCCACATATCACAATGGGAGAGAGAAAGAGGTAGACAGATGGACGTAGAGAGACAGAGAAAGCTGTAGACAGATGGACGCAGAGAGACAGATGTAGACAGACGGACGCAGAGAGACAGAGAGAAAGATGTAGACAGACGGACGTAGAAAGAGAGAAAGAGGTAGACAGATGGACGTAGAGAGAGAAAGACGTGGACAGACGGACGTAGAGAGAAAGAGGTAGACAAACGGACGCAGAAAGAGAGAGAGAGAGACATGAATAGGGGAACCAATGACCAGGAGCGAGAGAGAGAGAGAGAGAGAGAGAGAGAGAGAGAGAGAGAGAGAGAGAGAGAGAGAGAGAGAGAGAGGAGAAGGGGAAAGAAGATATTGAGGAAACAGAAGAGGAAGAAATAGGAAAAGAGATTAGCTGGAAGCCTTCTTTCTGAGACTGTGTGTGTGTGTGTGTGTGTGTGTGTGTGTGTGTGTGTGGACGTCATGTGTGTCAAAGGTCAGCGAGAGAGAGGAGGGGAGGGGGAGGGAGGGGGGGTCTCTCTCATGGCTTAGCGACACGTGTCAGTCACTCACTCCCTCATGACGACGACTTTCTGTCGTCACAACCGTGAGTGATGACTCAAAAAGAGAGACGAGTGAGTCACGTGAGTCACGCGGACAGACGACGATGAATATGATGACTCATGAGGATGAATGAGTCATTTACGGAGGAGGATGACCTCGGTTACGATGTAAGATCATTCGCAAGGACGAATTGCGATGTAAGGTCATGTACGAGGACGAATTACAATGTAAGGTCATGTACGAGGACGAATTACGATGTAAGGTCATACGCAAGGACGAATTGCGATGTAAGGTCATACGCAAGGACGAATTGCGATGTAAGGTCATTCACTAGGACGATCCAGATAATTAAGGGGGAGGGGGGTGGGCGGGGGGAGGACGAGGTGGGGTGGGTGGGTGGGTGGAGGTCAGTCGCTAGGACGAACGATACAATCAATGACGAAAGTAGGTCAGGCCAAGACGAACGACCAAATTCATTCAATAACCATCATTACACATCTACTCGTTAACGAGGGCAGAGTAGCCATTTGGGGGGGAGGGGAAGGGTAGTACGTTCACATAGCGAAGGCATATTTCTTCTACTTCACCAACACAACCCCATGTCTGTTTACCTGGTACACAGCAACACAGGTTCCTCCGTCAACAACCGACCGTCTTAAAAAGGCTCACAACAACAGTTATTTCACAACCACAACCTTCAACAACAGGTATTCCACAACCATAACAACAGGTATTCCACAACCACAACAACAGGTATTCCACAACCATAACAACAGGTATTCCACAACCACAACAACAGGTATTCCACAACCTTCAACAACAGGTATTCCACAACCACAACAACAGGTATTCTACAACCACAACCTTCAACAACACGTATTCCACAACCACAACCTACAACAACACGTATTCTACAATCACAACCTTCAACAACACGTATTCCACAACCACAACCTACAACAACACGTATTCCACAACCACAACAACAGGTATTCTACAACCACAACCTTCAACTACACGTATTCCACAACCACAACATCCACAAAGTACACCACATACAAACCTGAATACAATGCATTCCTAGAACCATATATATATATATATATATATATATATATATATATATATATATATATATATATATATATATATCATACCTCATTTTATCCATTCTTAGATACATGTAAACCGATAAATATTGAAGTTAAACAGAACACGAGAACTTACTAATACATATATCATATCCAGTAAATGCAGATACACGTATGTAATTACATAAAAGCAATTTAGTGACGAACAGTTTGAGAACTGGTAAAATGCAAATTCGCCTTCACTTCCTTTAACTATCATCACTACATAACCACTGTGTAGGACAGTCGACGTACCTGATAGGGAGACACAAGATGAACTGTCATCTGGACGCACACCAACCCACATCTCATCAACTGTGTGGGATTCGAAATGACCTTCGAAGCTTCGAAACCCGACCGAACCTCGTAACTACACTGTGGTTGTTAACTGCCATTTGTGAACTATGCGGTGATCACACTGGCTGTATTATGTCACGTATGATGACCCCAACATACGATAAGGGCGTCTTGACCTGGAGGTAATACACTAGGACCGACCTTACGATAATAGATACTATGAGGTAATGATCATTGAGACAGAGGAAGTGGGTTGATGTGTTCGACCAGATGACCACCCGGGCTTCGTACACTCCCACATCACGTTCATATTGCATGACCAACTCCCAATGTTGGTCCATGAATTACTTAACACAGGTAATTAATGACGCATGTGTTACACACTGGCCACCTAAATACTGCCCAAAATACACCTGGACGGATGTTTTAAACACTCTACAGGTTAACAATGTCACATCTTCAGGAAAACTCATGTCAGTATCAGATGTTACCAGAGTGAGTCTGGCCGCTTCTGACGTGCCAGGTGCACATCCACCTTTCCTTAAAGGCGAACACTCGAAATAAAGCGTGTTAAAAATAGCCTTAACGTTTGCTAAAGAGAAAATTACCGAATGCGTCTATATGTGTGTGTGTGTGTGTGTGTGTGTGTGTGTCACCCCCAGAAGCAGCTTCACACAAGAGGTGTTACGGGCTTTGCCAATGAGAGAGTCGGCCCTCTGCTTTGATAGGTTAATATAATGCTGTCACTGACGTATTCCAAAGACCCATTGCCATTTTGATCCAGTATCAACCCTGTATGATATCTGGTGGATGTCTCCTTTTCAACGCCTTAACGATGGTGGTAAGCAACATCTCGGGGGATCTTGAGGGACAGATCAATACGCTCTTCAAAAAAAAAAAAATGTTTTATGGACAATATTGATGGAGTATTGTCTCGATCCACTGAAGGTGTATGGGGAAGTGTGGACAGACGAGAGCTGCAGATGATAAAGCACTAACAAATAAACTGCTATGTAAGTGAATAGAGAAAATATTTGAATATGAAAAATGCCTTTTTTTCGTTTTTTTTTTCGCTTTTTTGAATACCTAAAAAAAAAGAAATACGTCGAAATTCGAGCGGTAGAAGAGAAAGTTAAACCTCCCCTTTCTTTGTATAGGAAAAGGAATTACTTTATTCTTGTAACCCTATACGTTAGCCACGCCAATGTTACACCAGATTACATTATAACATCTCAAAGGCCTCGAGAGAAACTTGGGTAAGAATACAGACGACCAAACAAAATAACACAATGATGAACAAGGAACTTATGTTCAGTGTAAAGCCTTACATTGATCTTGAACATTTGGGAAAGTTCAATAAGATATTACACTTGTCAATCAATATTAATAAACCCAAATAACTAACAGACTAACCGGAATGATAAACAAATAAATACGTGAATAACAAAACAGATATCAATCTATCGTACATCAAACTCAGATAATACAACTCACACAAAACCCACAGTGAAAGAAAAGGGAAATCACACTTGATACAGATATATTCTGTCTAGTGCATCGACTTGCCATTGCTGAGGGTGGAAACACACACACACACACACACACACACACACACATACACACAGGACCGGGTTTCTCTCTCCTCTCTTTTATCTCTCTGTCTCTCCCTTCCCCTTCACCCCTTTTCCTCGTCGGGAATTTTGACACTCAGTTGGAAATAACAGCCTCTTGATGGCTGGATGACACCAGTAGAACAGACGGTGTGTGTGTGTGTGTGTGTGTGTGTGAGTAAAGACTCACCAGTTCCATGCTTCTTCACACGGGCCCTTGTTAATGAGAGACTGGTTTCAGACGCTGCATCACCGTATCCACGTTATGTTTCCGTGTGTGATCCGTTGTGCCCCGGTCAAGTTAGGTCGTATTGAACTCCTGTGTTGACCTGCGTTGGTCTACACCACACCTGCTGAGGGTGACCTATTCCAAGGTCATAGATCAAGAGTTGATACATCAATCAATGTGCTAAGTCGTCATCTCGCCTCATTTTTTCACAATTACGAAAGCCAATTGGGTTGTTATGTATCCACGTTCTTCCCATGTCTTCTCATCTTCGTCATTTTTTTTTTCACCCTCTGTTTCTCTCTGCAGATTTTCTTAACTCTTTCTCCTTTCTAGTTAACTTCCTCGAACCCATTTTCCTTTCTTGTTATCTACATCTTATTTCCCATCCATCTTCACAACACACTGCTTCATTTCCCTTAATTTCATTCTATTCTTTCCCTTCCTCACCTCCCAGTCGAACTGCTATGATTATTTCGAAGTCACCCATCCCCCCCACACACACACACCTGCACTCACCACAACTTATCACAACCCGAACTACAACTACCACAACCCCAAGTCTAGTCTCCCTCCCTCACCAGCACCTCAGTACAACCCCCTCCCACCCCCTCTAACAACTACGACCCCATCACCACAACTCCTACAACTACGACCCCATCACCACAACTCCTACAACTACGACCCCATCACCACAACTCCTACAACTACGACTCCATCACCACAACTCCTACAACTACGACTCCATCACCACAACTCCTACAACTACGACTCCATCACCACAACTCCTACAACTACGACTCCATCACCACAACTCCTACAACTACGACTCCATCACCACAACTCCTACAACTACGACTCCATCACCACAACTCCTACAACTACGACTCCATCACCACAACTCCTACAACTACGACCCCATCACCACAACTCCTACAACTACGACCCCATCACCACAACTCCTACAACTACGACCCCATCACCACAACTCCTACAACTACGACTCCATCACCACAACTCCTACAACTACGACCCCATCACCACAACTCCTACAACTACGACCCCATCACCACAACTCCTACAACTACGACCCCATCACCACAACTCCTACAACTACGACTCCATCACCACAACTCCTACAACTACGACCCCATCACCACAACTCCTACAACTACGACCCCATCACCACAACTCCTACAACTACGACCCCATCACCACAACTCCTACAACTACGACCCCATCACCACAACTCCTACAACTATTCCCAACACCATGATTCTAATAACCTCACGCACACCATCACTAAAACAACTCCTACATCTACCGTCCATAACATGACTCCAATAACCACTGACGTTATCACAACCATTGCAAGAACTACAACAACTATAACAACTACTACAACTACTATTACTACTACTACAACTACTATTACTACTACTACAACTACTATTATTACTACTACAACTACTATTACTACTACTACAATTACTATTACTACTACTACAACTACTATAACAACTACTACAACTACTATTACTACTACTACAACTACTATTACTACTACTACAACTACTATTATTACTACTACAACTACTATTACTACTACTACAATTACTATTACTACTACTACAACTACTATTACTACTACTACAACTACTATTACTACTACTACAACTACTATAACAACTACTACAACTACTATTACTACTACTACAACTACTATTACTACTACTACAACTACTATTACTACTACTACAACTACTATTACTACTACTACAACTACTATTATTACTACTACAACTACTATTACTACTACTACAATTACTATTACTACTACTACAACTACTATTATTACTACTACAACTACTATTACTACTACTACAATTACTATTACTACTACTACAACTACTATTACTACTACTACAACAACTATAACAACTACTACAACTACTATTACTACTACTACAACTACTATTACTACTACTACAACTACTATTATTACTACTACAACTACTATTACTACTACTACAATTACTATTACTACTACTACAACTACTATTATTACTACTACAACTACTATTACTACTACTACAATTACTATTACTACTACTACAACTACTATTACTACTACTACAACAACTATAACAACTACTACAACTACTATTACTACTACTACAACTACTATTACTACTACTACAACTACTATTATTACTACTACAACTACTATTACTACTACTACAATTACTATTACTACTACTACAACTACTATTACTACTACTACAACTACTATTACTACTACTACAACTACTATTACTACTACTACAACTACTATTACTACTACTACAACTACTATTACTACTACTACAACTACTATTACTACTACTACAACTACTATTACTACTACTACAACTACTATTACTACTACTACAACTACTATTACTACTACTACAACTACTATTACTACTACTACAACTACTATTACTACTACTACAACTACTATTACTACTACTACAACTACTATTACTACTACTACAACTACTATTACTACTACTACAACTACTATTACTACTACTACAACTACTATTACTACTACTACAACTACTATTACTACTACTACAACTACTATTACTACTACTACAACTACTATTACTACTACTACAACTACTATTACTACTACTACAACTACTATTACTACTACTACAACTACTATTACTACTACTACTATTATTACGACGACCGTCTCGCCACAACCCGAAATCTGTTATTCCTTAACCAAACAGGGGCGCCCCGCCCCCCCCAACGTTATCACAACAAAGTTGAATTACCCTTGTTATCATTGGGAAAGTAGTTATGGTGACATCGCCAACCCTGATATAATATCCTCATCAACTTTGTTTTACACTTTCGTCAGCCAAAAAAAATACTTGTTGTTGTTGTTGTTGTTGTTGTTGTTGTTGTTGTTGTTCGAAAAGGAGTCTGTATCATTCACATCAAACCTCGAGACTTCTCTCTCTCTCTCTCTCTTTCAATAGTCCAAGAGCCTGTGCAGTTGTTCCAAGGCTGCGCTACAAACAGTAGCAGGGGGAAGAATGCACTCCTTTTTGGGGGGAGAAGGTCTTTGAGAACACACCACCACTCTATTTCGTCAACTGACAATTATAGAGCCACGCCAAAGGTGACTTTTTCACCTCTATCACCCGGAGTCCGGTAACACCAAGGGAGAATCCACGAGCTTGTAAACAAAAGTCGTTTATCATTCATTATTCAGCTAATAAAGGAATTTATCGATAATAAAGTTTCTTTTCTTTTTCATAAGCCACTTTTTCTCCATCCTTTCAATGTATTGTACTAATCTTTTTTTACCACTTGTTTCCCTAAGTCTTCGCCTTTTCTTCGTATAGTGCACAGTTTTGTATGTAGCTTCTTCCCATTTCGTTAATTCTTCTGTATAGAGACTAACTTCATACAACACAAACTTCTAATTCGACGTTCCATCTCTCTAATCTCAGTTGTTAATGCAACACAGTGTTTCTAGGTATAATTCCTCGTAACTCCACTAATTCTACCAGTGTTTCATCACATAACATGTTGTGTCTTGTGAGAAACCATTATAACACCATGTATTCTGTTATGGATGAACACCATGTCTCATATAATGAACAATTATAACATCATGTCTCTCAGAATAACTGAATAACCTTCTCCCTTATGATGAACACTCGTAACACCATTTTTCTTACAGTGAAACATCTAAGGGCCATTACTTCTAATAACAGATCAACATAACAATGAATTCTTTTAATACTATGATCCAAACACATTTCTAACATTGAACAGCTGTCTGATACACGATATAACAACAGAGAAATAATGCAAGTATGAGGACCAGGTGACTATGGTCAACTAGGTGGTTCATAAACAGCTAATTAGATCATCATAGTTGCTATGTTAAAACAGTTAATTGCTCATCAACGTAACGACTGTTAACTGGAGGACAACGACTCCCACACATCTAACTGTACGAAGGCATGTTGGTTGAGATGGCAGCTGGCACACAACAGGTGGATAGACAGCTGTGAGGCATCTAGCGAACAAGCAGAAGTTCGTCAAAATCCATGGGTATGATGCTGTCTGACACTTACGGGTGTTGGGTCTGCTCTTCGTCAAAAGAAAAAACTTAAAACATTTCATGTTTTATATCTAATTTTCACCATAATTACAGATATATTGTTTTGGGTCCTTCGTCTAAATGGTTTAAATGATGGTAAATGGTTTAAACGATGGTAAATGTTGAGTAACAGATTATCTTCATTCACAACCCAGTCCTTGGATGGCGTGTGTGTTATAGAATAGCTATAACTGGTGGAAGAACGAATACCCTCACCCCAGAGCACGTTAACAATAGTGCGTACAACAATGTGGTTATAACTATGGCTGGGATAACTGCTTATAGATTAAAAGAAAAGAAAAAAACGCAGTGTTAGGATAGGTTTAAGCTGAAGAGTGATCATATATGCAACAAGAATGGAGGTCTGTTGTGGCATAGGTTTAAATGCGAGAAAAATAAACTGTTGTAAAATGGGTTTAAATGCGAGAAAAATAAACTGTTGTAAAATGGGTTTAAATGCGAGAAAAATAAACTGTTGTAAAATGGGTTTAAATGCGAGAAAAATAAACTGTTTTAGAATGAGTTTAAATGCGAGAAAAATAAACTGTTTTAGAATGAGTTTAAATGCGAGAAAAATAAACTGTTGTAAAATGGGTTTAAATGCGAGAAAAATAAACTGTTTTAGAATGAGTTTAAATGCGAGAAAAATAAACAGTTGTAGAATGGGTTTAAATGCGAGAAAAATAAACTGTTTTAGAATGGGTTTAAATGCGAGAAAAATAAACTGTTGTAAAATGGATTTAAATGCGAGAAAAATAAACAGTTGTACAATGGGTTTAAATGCGAGAAAAATAAACAGTTGTAGAATGGGTTTAAATGCGAGAAAAATAAACTTGTAGAATGGGTTTAAATGCGAAAAAATAAACAGTTGTAGAATGGGTTTAAATGCTAGAGAAAAACACAGCATAGTGTGTAGTAATGACAGTGTTAGCAGTTGTAGTGGTGACTGGAATCAAGGAGGTCTACAACGAAGTACAATGGCTAAGTAAAGTCTGCTTTCTAATACTTTCGATACATCTTAATCGTAGGCAGATCCTAGTGTGTGGTGGGGTCCTACCGAACCTTGACAAGCCTTTAAAACAGTCCCAGGTTAAGTCTGTCTCCAGGGGAAGATTTGAAAAGTGTTTGGTTAAAACGTACAGGGGCGGCTTGGGTCAAGGACACTTGAACACACCTTACCTACCCCTCCAGAAGAGGCGCTCAGGTCATGGTGAGGAGCAGAATGACTCTAGGGACGAGAATAGTAAGTGTAACACCGGACGCAGCAGAAAGGGTGGTGAACGAGGAGGAAGGAGGAGGAGGTGGTGGGAGCGACGTGTCTCCAGGCGCAATAACAGGGTGGTTTCGGGTAACAGCAGAAAGACACTTTCGGGGAGAGGTAAACAGGGGTGCGATTTTGCCCCTTTCAGAGTAAGGTCGGTCGGCAGAAGGTTAAATTAGAGAGTCAGGGGCTGGCTGACTACCCACATCAGTGATGTGGTATTTGAAGATTATTTTTCTCTTCTATGGACGACTGATGTGGGTGGTGTGGGGGGGGGGACTTTCTAGTTAGCAGAAGGGGTGACACATCGTACGTAAGGGCGGGGTGACTAAGGAAGGCCCTCTGGGGTGAGGACAAAGGCAATCTCAATGGGGAGGTGGGCGGCTCAAGGGTTCGAACGAGGGTGACTTCGATGTCATTACAGATGATATTTGGTGACTTCGACGCCATTATGGATGGCACTTGGTGACTTCCATGTCAACAGTGACATTATCCACAGTACTTGGAGACTTCGATGTCATTACAGACGATACTTGGTGACTTCGATGTCATTATGGATGGCACTTGGTGACTTCGATGTCAACAGAGTGACATTATAAATAGTCCTTGGTGAGACTTCGATGGCAGAGCCCTCCTTGGTTTGACTTGAAATGATGACGTAGGATTACTTCCTACGGATCAGGAAGGATGAGAGAGGATGTGCCTGGAGCGGCAGCGTCGGTAGGCCTCCTCCTCCTCCTCCCCCCTCAAAAAAAAAAACCCCCACCAGCTCGTGTCTACAAGAAACGTCATCAATTCGAGTCGACTCAGCAACGTACGGTGGAGGGAGTTGATTGTGGGTTTGTCTGGGGCCGCTCGCTGTAAACATAGACGAACCACCTCAGCTCTTTGACCCTGATTCTAACTCTGTCGAGAGAAAGAGAAAAAAGAAATAGATATCGTTTTTTTTTTATCAATTTATTTCTTCATTCTTTTTGAGGGGATTTGCATAGAGTTTCGTCGCTGGATCTGAACCAAAAAAACAAACAAACTAATTTTGAAGGACGAGTACACAAAGGTAATTAACTAGTTACGTTAATTATGCACAAGTCTTAGATAAATGGACGTATGATCCTGCACCGGCTGTTGCTGACCCCCGTATACCCCACAGTATCTTATTGTGTTTTCATTCTCTCGCATGGCAGTTCCTTCTGCCTGAGCAGGATAGGCGAAGCTCAATTGACTGATTCCTCGACGTTCCACATTCCCTGGTTCAGCCCACTGACAGCGCATTGACCCCCAGAAGACAACAATGTTCCAATCCACCCTATTCATGCATGCCTTTCACCCTCCTGCATGTTCACACCCCACGCGCTGACCCAGGAAGTGAAACGAAGCTATGAAATCTTCCTTTGAAATCCTTTACAAGGGAGAGAAAGAAAGTACAAAGACAGGTTCATGTACCTATACAAGATAAATACACAGATGACTTAAGTCTGTTATTTAGACTTTGTTTGGGGTAGACAATGTCTGCTCACAACAATTCTCAAACTAAGATGAAAACTGGAGTCTGAGGAGAGTCTGTGAGCCATTATCTGCCAAAGAAGACTCAGGTAAAACCTTATCATCTCCAGTACGAAAAGATAAGACAAATTTGATTAGTTATCTCGGTAGAAAGAAACCAGACCACCATCGTATGATTCCCTGGGCCCACTCTTCACTCTCCTATGTCGATATCTTGTATCCCACTGAACTCTCTGTATTTGCCTCCACTCTACCCTTCATCTGTAGCCTTTACTCATGTAGTATTGAAGTAATTTCTCAATGTTTATCTATACCATCAAAGATTCTAAATCTAAGACGAGATTATAACTTAGCATAGAAATGGTTACTTAGGTTCAAAAACACGATTCCATAAGCACTCGCTGTAAAAACACTCTAATGATATATGTGTCGATTACAATATGAGAGTTCTGTCGTAACCTCGTGTGTGGAAAAAAGGATTATTTTCCCCAACCACCACATTAAACCAGTCATGCATCGCCGAACTAATGCAAATATTATGTATCATTTTGTGGCCATTAAGCTATAACTGGACTCTAACTGCAATGCCAATATACATATACATATATATATATATATATATATATATATATATATATATATATATATATATATATATATATATATATTGGAAAGGATCATAATTTTGCGCGTGATCAAGATATTCCTTTTTTTCTACCTTTTTGAAACAGTATTTTGAGTCTGGGGGGCAAAAAGAACCTATAAGCACTCGGCTATAAAGATGAAAATCTGACGGATGATAATGTCAACTTCGCCGATCATGCGTAATTTACGAGTGGTATTTCATCTTGCAGATGTGTGTGTGTGTGTGTGTGTGTGTGTGTGTGTGTGTGTGTGTGTGTGTGTGTGTGTGTGATTACTATCTGCGTGTTATAGGGAGAGAGTTCTACACTTGTGTTGCCCCTTCTCTTAACCTCATGAACATATGTACCATGTCTTTACTCCTATGTAATGTATACACACTTGAACACACTCTAGCACACACCTGAAGTCGTGTGTAAGTGTGTGTGTGTGTGTGTGTGTGTGTGTGTGTGTGTGTGTGTGTGTGTGTGTGTGTGTGTGTGTAACTAGTACAATACATTCCATCTGTTTTGCTGTCACATGAACATACTTTTTTAACCAATACCAAATACAGCTTTTAGGTTCATGATGGTGTCCGGCTGCGCCATCTGTCCTCCCCCACCACTTCCAGCTCAGAAAAAGGTGTGATATAATTACGTGGGCTTTTACCATCTGTGTAATCACGACAGATCACACGCGACAGATGTTCTTCGCTTCTATGTCACAGTCAGCTGCACACACACCTTCCCCTCATGGGTGCTGCACAGTCATCTAATTTGGGGTGGTGGAGTGGGGGATCGAGACTAGAATCTTCATCCTTATCATATATATATATATATATTCCTATGCTACTGGTTCACGAAGATGGTAAGAGATCTATAGACGCCTCTGGCCTCCCTAGCCACAGTAACCTTGCTACTTACACGAGCGATGTCAAGGATTACGATACTTGGTCACTCCCGTTACCTGGTTTTGGCGTCCGTCGCTATGTAACGTCAGCAGTCGTGATGTTCAAGGGAATCGTCAGCGCTTAATTGCGACAGTCTGTTATTCGATGCCGAAACGACTATTTGGGTTGCTTGGATAGACATATGTTCCCTAGAAACAGCTGGCTTCGCAGTAGTCATCATCTGTCTACTCATTTCTCTCCTAAGTAGGTGTATCGACGACACGTCTTTGTAGTCACAGTTAAAACGACTGTTTCTATGGAGGACTAACACACCCTCCCTCACCAGCACTTCCCTTCCTCCCTAACTACAAAACTCTCCCTCGCCGCCACCACTTCACTCCACCCTCACCAGCTCACACTGTCACCAACACTACCACTACTTCACTCCACCGCTCACCACCTCACACTGTCACCAACACTACCACTACTTCACTCCACCGCTCACCACCTCACACTGTCACCACCACCAGCACCACTGTCTCCATTCCTGGCCTTCACGCCCTAAACGACTGATAGCATTGTTCGGTGGTTCTAATCACTCAAACAACCATTTCCCTTCTCCGTTCACAGTGTTCCTCTCCTAAGAACAGAACGTAAATGCCAACCATAGTTCATCTCACCATGTCACCACTTCTAATCCAGTCAAGAAAATGGATGAATTACTGGCACATGTGTTTTGGTAGCTAGGTGTTGTGCGTCTGGTACCTCCCTTGTTGTGACTGTACAGAGGACGAACAGACGGACGTACAGACAGACAGACAGGAACGCATGTTTATTGCATAGATCTTCTAAGTTTAAATATCACAAAAAAGGTCGTATAGATACATATAGAGAAGAACAGATGGATTAGAAAGTCTATTTCAATTCTTTTAAATTCATGAACGTGTTTTGGGAGTGTGTATTTAGTGAATTCAACCTCAAAGGTTTGGAAAGACGTTGTAGCAGCCAGTGAAATAACTGGTAGTTATGATACTCGTTAACCACCTGACTCTTAGTCCTGCATTGCATGACACGATAGTGGAACACCAGGAGCCTGTGACTGACCCCTCCATGCGAAAGACGAAGTCCGAACCACCCCTTGTGGTGTTGGACGAAGTGGAAGAAAACGCATTGAGGGTAGATAACACCCCCTCATTCAGAACGGCAGCGTATGTTATGAACACTCATGAAAACACACCCAAGGGAAGATATTTTGATCCTATGATGATAGTTTACACCAGGGGTATCACTGTAGTCTACCTCATCCTTCAGGTCCCCAGAGCTGAAGAATCTACAAGAACCACGTCTATGATTCTCTCACTCTACCTCACACAGTCCACAGTGACTCTTACCACATCAAAACCTCAAACACAGATATAAACATTCTGTATTAAACGAGTACCCAATATCATATTTAAATTTACATTTATGAGTTTACAATCATAATCTTAACATGTTCTTGGTGCAGATGTTCACAGACCTGAACAGTTCATGGCGCGTTGTGAAGTGAGAAAACTATATCAGAAAGGAATGAAGAACATTTTATACGCATGGCCATGCAAGAGGATGGAAGAAGGAGGGTTAGATATGATGACAAGGGTCCACTTTCGTCAATCATTCTAACAATAAGTTGATACTGAGAACTTCTGTGAGATGGTTATCAATCAAAGAGAAGCGGAAGGACGTGCAAGAAATGGATAAACAAGATAAAGCAATAAAGATGTAGTAAACTACTGCTACAGTAACAATGGCAGTGTCTGAAGTGAAGGAGATGAATGAGGTAACTACAAACGCGGAGAATTTAAGAAACTTCGGGAGAAATTGTTTGATGGTAAAGATCGTGTTTCAGAGATGGGGTTCCACAGGTGCAGCACCTACGCCTCTCCCTGAAAAGTGCAAATAGGTATTCAAACACACACACACACACACACACACACACACACACACACAGACACACACACACCCACCCACACACACACACACACACACACAACCAAAGAATTCCTTTGGCTGTTGTGGCTTGGGAAGGTGAGGGCCTGAGCCGATCGGGAAGTGGCATTTCCTCCCTACACTCTTCCTCTGACGTGTTGAAACAAAAACTTGGCCGGTCACGGAAGATTCGTCTGGTCGGTGAGCTGGCGGTCAAGGTCGTAAAGAAATTAATGGGCTGTTGTTTTTTTTTGGGGGGAGGGTTAATGGGTTACCAGGGTCTTTGATACGGTTGCGATGAGGGTAATTGTAGCAAGTTGTGGCCGCTTGATGTCATACATAGATTGGGAAGAAGAGATAACTGGACTGCATAGACTCCAATACCTATTTTTTTTAATCGTGGGGTGTCTGATCTTCAAGTCTTAATAGCTTCGGTCAAATGTGTTCCTGTCCGACAGGGAGGATGTGTATAAGTTTCTATTTTCCAAACATGCGTATGACCAAGTTCTATGTCCTCAGTCACTTTCGCGGGATTTGTACAGAGCAGTTAATGAAGAAGGGACTTTTCTTGATGGTAATATGAACGACAATATCTGGGATTCCATTTAGTGCAACCAATGCATGGGAATTAGTAAACTACTACTTAGTCTGGGTATACAGCAGGGGGAGGCTGAGGATTGTTCCAGTCTGAAGCACATATGAGGCAAGGATGTTGCTAAAGGATGCATCCAAAATGAGACGAGGGAGTCTATAACGTGGAGAAATATTCCTACCTCTCGAAAATAAGAATATCCTAGCTGTTTTCTTCTTTTTTTTCGTTGGTCATAAGAGAATCAAACTTGCTCAAGTTGGATAACTGACGATGCATAAAAACCTTGGACACATGAAATGGATTTCCTGCACTTTGGAGACTGTGATCTAAAGTAGAAGATGAGAGATAATGGGTTCCTTTGATATGAGAAAAGTTCTTTTGATGACACTTATACTTAAAACTAAGTTGTACTTACCATAAGTTAACCTCTGAACTCACTTCATACAGGCTAGAGGTGTTCCATGATGTTTCTGGATGATACATACCCAGAATGTTTAGAATGTAGATGTGACAGTCAAAACATCGATCATTATATTTCTAAAGTATGTTTTACTCAGGTTTCGTTACATGATAGCAATCTCAGATGACCACACCTTCCTCAAGACTGTGAGGTGCATTTAGTCAAAAGTTTCTTTACCTTAATGCTTCTCCCTCTTTTTTTTTCTTTTCCACTCAATAACTGGATAATTCTGCCCCGAAAAATATTTATACTTGAAAATTACACCATTCAGTATTGCTATCGTGAATATTCAAATACTTGAATACTTTCTCCAATACTTATCACTCGATTTTAGTCAATCAGATGATGTGGATTCAGATGTTCATACCCGGATCTATTTACTTAATGGCATGCCAACATCAAAGCATCTTTCCTTTAAGAATTAATGTATGAGACTAAAAGCTTCCATTCCTTGAAGCTTTTGTCATCAGCTAGGCACTTGTGCCGCAATCATTTACATATGGAAATTAATAAAAAAGACAGTCAAATGCTATATATTAGACCTGAGGTCAAATATATCAAGAGAGTGAGGTGTGTATGCGAGTGGGAATGGAGGAGAGTGAGTGGTTCCAGGGGAAGATGTGTCTCCACCAGGTGTGTGTGCTTTCACAGAGGCTGTTTAATCTATTTCTGGCTGAGCCTCCGATCCATTGATATACTTTACCATAGACATTTTTTTTAAAGCTTATGTTACTTGAACTTTACATACAATATGTAGACCTCCAACTGCATAAAAGTTTTTAATCCTTTTTTAAGTTTTGGATATGAATAAGTCTGTCGTGAAAAATGTAGACTAACACTAGTTCTATATATATCTCATTAACTGTCTCTTTAGCAACTGTCTTTTAAACTGCATGGATTATATCAATTTTATTAACAGTGTTCAAGGTTGTTCATATATGAATCCTCTGGTTAATATTTTTCTTTACATTGTTTCATATGTTTCCTCAAACCATTATGTATCATTCTAACAGGAAATATACCAAATTTTCCAGCATATATATATATATATATATATATATATATATATATATATATATATGTATATACACACACACTTCTACCATCTTTATTTATCAATGTTTTTGAAATACATATATATATAAGGATGTGAAGAAAACACACTTATAGCTTCAAACTTAAAAATTTATTCATTACACGTTGATTTTCCATATTTTTTACAAAAATATTTCTCCTTACAAACACGGTTTTTTTCAGGCATATTTCTATTTTTTTCCCATTAATAACTAAAACACAAGAGTTCTCAGGGTGACGGATATATCAGAGTTAGCCATCGCTGGTGCCAACATTCTCACTCTCTTTCTCTCTCTATATATCTCTCTCTCTCTATCTCTCTTTCTCTCATCCAGTGGTGTGAACTGAGAACAGAACACCGTAACTTTGCTCTCCCGTGAGCTGGCACCACTGGAAGGGGAGAGAGAAAGAGAGAGAAAGAGAGAGAGATAGAGAGAAAGAGAGTGAGTCTGGTAGCAACATGGGCGTGTGACAGGGTCAGTGAGATCGACAGGGTTCAAATGGAAAGGTAAAAGCTCATTCTGCAAGTTTGCAGGGAGGAATGAAGGAAGATAAGACAACGAAAAATCTTATAAATATGACATTTAAAAAGGGAACCACACGCAAAACTAAGACCATATATATATATATATATATATATATATATATATATATATATATATATATATATATATATATATATATATATATATATATATTCATATATATATTCATATATACATATATATATGAGGAGAAAGTAATAAGTAGTGAGGACAGCAGAGTACTGGACACGGAAGGATATGAGCTTCAACACTTTAGTTCAGGTCAAAATCACGAAGCTTGTCACGTTAATACTGTGGCAATCACGACCGAGAGCTCTTGGATCCTATTATTAATAAAAACAAGAGAAACAATCACATATGGAGGTTACACGGGGATCCGGATATTGCTCACTCTTTCTCTTACTCTCTCTCTCTCTCTCTCTCTCTCTCTCTCTTTTTCATATTACTAAATACAAACCCTCTTTACATATATACATATATATATATATATATATATATATATATATATATATATATATATATATATATATATATATAACAAAACTCTCGTCAAAAAATAGAAAATAAATTAGGAGCAATATTCACAGGGAATAATAATAATAAAAAAAATCTTTCTCACATAAATAATATAAATATTGGTCTCAAGCGCTGTGAAGAGTGTTGTAGGGAATAAAATGTACACATCCTGTTGAGAGAGACGCGATTATGATAAGACATTCTTGAGATATAGTATGGGCCTTGTGTCCATAGCATCCTAATGCAATATCATCTGTTTCTTGCTACATATATGCTGACCTGTATTTATAATAGCAGTGTATATATATATATATATATATATATATATATATATATATATATATATATATATATATATATATATATATATATATATATAAAGGAACTTTGATATGATTGCTTGATATCATTAATTTCTGCATTACCTATGAAATGAATACCATTTCAGTCACTACATAACAAGTTAGTTCAGCTGAAGTACACAATTCAGTACTCCTGTTACAGATTACAGTCCTCTATGTAGCTATGCCACAACCTTGTTTTTTTCCTTATGGATATCTATAGTAATCCTGTCATAACCTGATACATAATTACGTTTTTGATAAAAAATTTACGAGTCGTAATTCCAAGTTGTAATGGACTTGTTAAACACCTAATTACAATGTATATAACTAATGACCCTTTGGTTTCAGGTCATTCGCGACGGGTTTCATGAAGTCTGAGGGACAATTAGTGTACATTACATTTACTTTCTTATTTTCATACTTGTTCGCCGTTTCCCGTGGTAAAGAGGTGGCGCCAAGACCAGACGAAGAAAAGGCCTCATTCGATCACATCCATTTCTTTGTTTGTTGTTGTCATGTGTACTGCACAGAAACATTAAAATCATACAACTCTTTAAGAGCCAAAAAAACACATTATCAATACTAATTTCTGTATCAGTTATAGCACGAAAATCTTTACCTTGATAAGGGATTTAATGATTTGGAATCTTTTGTCAATAAATGAATTGTCAGCCTAGTTGGATCTCGAAGCCATATGAAAACAAACCGGCTCGGTTCAGTACGAGAAAAAGTAATTATCGAATGGCAATCCAGAAAGATATCTGTCTGTCTGT
The DNA here is from genome assembly GCF_036320965.1 of Panulirus ornatus. Classification (NCBI taxonomy): domain Eukaryota; kingdom Metazoa; phylum Arthropoda; class Malacostraca; order Decapoda; family Palinuridae; genus Panulirus; species Panulirus ornatus. The sequence continues at coordinate 8,132,930 of NC_092241.1, read as the reverse complement.
CTGTTAGGGTTGATGGAAGGCATGAGTACCAGATGGTCGTAATGCACACACACACACACGCAAGGAGGAGACATACGTTCACATTTGTTAATGAGTAATTTCCTGTTACTTTTCCAATTCGGTAAGGAGGGGGAGGGGGGGGGGGGAGCAGGCGAGGCATAGGGTGAGGTTGGGACGTTGGGGGTTAAGGGAGAAAGGGTGTTGTTGTCAATTCTGAGTTGAGGGGGACTTTTCCTTTTTAATTTTTCGAAAGGGGCTGAAATTGAAGAGGAGGAGGAGGAGGGGGGGATTATTGTTGTTGTTGTTGACGAGGGGAAAGGGGAAGGGAAACGGTAATGGGGGGGGAAGGGGAAACCATAGAAATGAATTCCTCAATATTAGAAATAACATTACGACATCCACGTTAATTTTGAAAGTCACTTAGACGCGGTGTCTGTACTGCCTCAATACTATGTGTGTGTGTGTGTGTGTGTGTGTGTGTGTGTGTGTGTGTGTGTGTGTGTGTCATCTACGAGAAGCCGGTAAAGTCAGTTTGCAGTATGGAAAACAAAAATGGAAAAGCTGCTACACATTATTCTATTCAAAGAGAGAAAAAAACACCTTTGTAAAACATGCTATAGTGTTAATGATGAGGCTACTGGTTACTTCTGTGCTGTCACACATAACGAGGATGAGGTATAGCCAGGCCGGAGTGGTAATGGTTCCCTCCGCCTTTAACTACCTCAAGTGGCAATTTGACTATTATCAGGGACATTGAATGGTTACTTTCCCTTAATGATGCCTCTTTTTTTTTTTAAATGACCAGACTGTGTTTAGGGATCTCTTAATATGCAAAAAGCATTTTCATTTCTTTTTTTTGGTTTCAGATCCAAACTTACGAGAGGTATTTTGAGATGACTTAAATGTTATCAGATCTTCCGAGTGGAAAATGGGGGGGTGTTTTACCTTATCGTACGTGTTGCGTTATAGGGTCGTTAGCCCGACGCCCTACAGCTCTAGACGATGTAATTACAACCAAGAACTAACGAGTTCAGATGGCTTGTTGCCTCTCTCTCTCTATCATGATCCCAGCGGATCATAACACTTCGCCAACCTAACTACGAAATGGCCTCGTTCTATCATCTTTCCCTCTCTCTCTCTCTTAACAAGTAGTTGAGGAGATGCGGTGCAGTCATTGGACAAGATTATAGCAGTTACGACCCTCGTGAATGTCGTGGCCTTCTTTAGACGCATCTCACCATCAGAATACAATGGGAGGATCACCTCTATTGCAAATCACTAAACGAAGGTGCGATATGTGTGTGTGTGTGTGTGTGTGTGTGTGTGTGTGTGTGTGTGTGTGTGTCTGTGTGTGTGTCTGTGTGTGTGTGTCTGTGTGTGTGTGTGCGTCTGTGTGTCTGTGTGTGTCTGTGTGTCTCTCTCTTTGGCCTTGTCTTCTCAATACACGGCTGTCTCAGTGAGAAATAATAATAATAATAACAATAATAATAATAATAATAATAATAATAATAATAATAATAATAATAATTATAATAATATCAAGCTTTATACAGCACAGGAACTTGTGGGGGAGTGGGGGGGGAGGGGGGACCACTTTTTCTCAAAGGGGCAGAGAGAGAGAGAGAGAGAGAGAGAGAGAGAGAGAGAGAGAGAGAGAGAGAGAGAGAGAGAGAGAGAGAGAGGAAGGGAGGAGGGACTTGAATAGTTGGGCGTATACATCGGTGTATACTTAACAATAAGTCCAAATCTTCACTCGGTTTTTTTTCTTTTTTTATATTACAACATAAATACAATATACTGATGCACCTGGCGCACGCGCAGCGAGGATAAAAGTTGACTTAGAACGCATTATATTAGGAAGGAATATGTCCGTTTTGCATGGAGTGGTGTGGAGGAGGGGGGTTGATGAAGGGCGGGTCGTAGAACCTACTGTCAGTAAACACCTATTGACGCTAATACTGTATTGAAACCCTTATACTAACACCTCTCGACCAGTGATCTTCATCATATTGAATCCCAAAACTGGACGATAGGAAAGGAAATTTTGCTTTGGTGACTAATATGTCGCCGATGGAAAGCGATACAAATAGTCAATTATTTATCAACTAATCATTCCCTTCAATCTTTCACATTTTTTTTTTCTTAAAGAGTCACCCGAGTGCAATCGTCCCTTCTCCCCCCCCCCTCAACACACGTACAGTGAACATGTCATAGAGGTCATTTGACTTAGGCCATCATGTCCTCTATGATGAGATAAGATATATATATATATAAAAAATATATATAATGTACTGAGAGAACAAAGAGGCGTGAAATATATATATATAGAACATTCACAGTTGTGTATAAACTAAGAGAATAATTTCAAAAAAGAAATTCGGAGGACAAAAAAAAAAATATATTTCATATGCACAAAGCAACGGCTCTCAGAGCCTAAGTAAATAAGACTTCGAAATATCGAATACATAATTATCAATATTATTATGTTCAGCGAATTATCTATAGCACCAATGGATAAGATTATTGTACCGGTTTAATAGATATGGGAAACCTGAATAATTAATTCTATTTATACATACATACAACTATATGTATATATATATATATACATATATATATATATATATATATATATATATATATATATATATATATATATATATATATATATATATATTGAAGACAAAAAAAATAAGAACAAGAAGGGTTCAAAAAATAGACTTTGCTCTTCGTCCCATACCTAGTAAACTGTCTGGCCACCAATGAGTCTTAGCTCATCAATAAATACAATAAATTAAAGTTCCATATTCTACAAAAAAGCAGGCAATGCGACTAAAATTAATATATATATATATATATATATATATATATATATATATATATATATATATATATATATATATATATATATATACATATATATATATATACACCCAGCACATATCTTGGGCATTAAGAGTTCATCTCTGGAATGTTGGGAGTTGTAGGAGAGAGAGAGAGAGAGAGAGAGAGAGAGAGAGAGAGAGAGAGAGAGAGAGAGAGAGAGAGAGAGAGAGAGAGAGAGATAGGGGAATCACAGAAGGATATAAGGAGTGTGTGTGTATGTGTGTGTGTGTGTAAGATGAATGGGGGGAATGAAAGGAATTAAGACACTAGAAGGAGTTGAGATGAAAAGAACTGTATAAGTAACATGGATTCTGATCCTATTGGCGAGTCCTGTTTTGTGCACAAGGGTTCTTCCAGACACCCCTTACATTCGAACACTTCTTGAGAGACTCGCTTTCAGACTGTGAACACAGTTACATTTTACGACGCTGAAGTTAACACAGATCGCCAGCAGCATTTCCTTAGGCTTGCGCAATACATGGAAACATAAGACGGTGTATCACTGCTGGAGAAGGGGCGGAACATAGGACTAGAGGTGGAGGAGGAGGAGGTTAGGAAAGAGGAAGAGGGAGGAGAGAGAGAGAGAGAGATTGAGGAGTTACAGGGCTGTGTGAGTCACTAGTAGAAAAACCAGCACTAAAAATATATATATATATAGTTACCAGAGTGCCATGGCGTCAAAGAACCCCTCAGCAAATTTCCTTAGGGGTCATTTCTTTCTTCCACTTGTTTTCTTGATATATAGATATATAAGAGAAAGTGACCTCGATTGACCTTGCTGTTGTGAGGTGAGGAAACTCTACCTCCCCACCATATACGGATACAGTGATCAACATGGTGGGTCAGTCGTCTCTCAACTGCGCTGTTAGCGGGACACACACGCGCACACACACACACACACTATATAAACATGACTAAATTCATGAAACGCCAGTACGTCCTGACAGCCACTGAGAGGCCACATCGGGGAAGGCGGGGGAGGAGAGGGAAAAGAGCCGATTTACAGAAGAATTCCGATGATGTTTGTGAAGAAGGTTGATGAATTGATGAAGCTATATACAAGATGGGGGGGGGGGAGGAGGGAGGGGAGGGGGTTGTTTATGGTTGTAGGAGGAGGAGGAGGAGTTGTTGTTGTTGTTGTTTATTCACTACGTGACAACGACGGGGACTTTGGTAATTGGGTACTGCTGATGCCTGGGGTAGTTTTAAAAGCCGCGCCCTCATCCACTGTGGTCTTCAAGTGAGGCCACGGGGGGGTGTTGTTCTTGCCCTTAAGATCCTCGGGCACCCAGCGCCGCCCACGCCACTTCACCCACCACGCCCACGGGCGAGGCTAGTGGGCTCTGCGTTACAACGACGCCAGCGTGTGAGGTTTAGGTGGACACGGAGGTGAATTAGTTGGCGGTTACCCGCCGCTGGCGTCACAACGTAGTAGCGTGGCTGCCGTGGGAGGACGCCGAGCTGAAGTCGAGTCTCTCCTGCGGCCGGGGCGTGGGCGGTAGAGACCCGGAGCTGTGCGAGGAACCTACAGATCCAAGAGATCCTACGGGCGAAGTGGCGGCGAGGGAGGAGGAGGTGGAAGGCGTAGCGGCCGGGGCGCTCCGGGTGGAGATGGAGCGCGTGAGGGTGTCCTTCGAGGATCGAAGCATGAACCACGGGTGTTGTAGGATCTGTTCCATGGTCGGCCGGTCTGAAGGACGCACTCGCAAACACCATCGGATGAGGCTCTGACACTCCTCCGAGATAGGGAGGCGGAAGTGTAACCTGGCGGAGACAATCTGGTCCTCATACTCGAAGGGGATGTCTCCGAAGACTAGGTCATATAGGAGGATGCCCAAGGACCATACACTGGCGGGCACGCCCTGGTACTGGTTGTGTAGGATCCATTCAGGAGGAGAGTACACCTTCGTTCCTGCAGGAGGAGAGAGAGAGAGGAGAAAGAAATGGATGCATTAATGCGAAGGGACATTACATTGTGTCAACATGGATACACCATTATAAAGTAACAAATACTACTACTACTACTACTACCACCACTACCACTATTACTTATACTACTGCCCCTATTACTTATACTACATCTATAAAGTAACAAATACAACTACTACTACTACTACTACCACTATTACTTATACTACTGCCCCTATTACTTATACTACATCTATAAAGTAACAAATACTACTACTACTACCACTACCACTATTACTTATACTACTGCCACTACTACTTACTCTACTTATACTACTGCTTCTTCCACTACTGTTCATATTCACACAAACACACACACACACACACAAACACACCACTTCATACTGTACATAAGCATAAACCAACAAAGCAGACAGATCAAATATGTACTCGTCCGAAAACGAGAAAATAGTCAGAGAAAGAGAGCGAGAAAGAGCGAGAGAGAGAGAGAGAGAGACCATGAGGTCATTAAAACCCCCTTCCCAACCACCCCCCCTCCACATCCACCAACACGACCCTCCTCCTCCTCCACCACCCCAGGCCATCCCTCACCAACGAGGGCCGTGTCAGACAAGGTCATCCAAAGCTCTGCTCATGACGAAGGGCGGAGGAGGGGGGAAGTCCCCGCGCAGTGCCCGTCCAGCCTTCGCTGTGTACCAAGACGACTTCTCAACCAGGACTTCTCTCTCTCTCTCTCTCTCTCTCTCTCTCTCTCTCTCTCTCTCTCTCTCTCTCTCTCTCTCTCTATCTATCTATCTATCTATCTCTCTCTCGATCAGACAAGGAGGGGAGGGGCCAAATCGAGAGGACGATACGAACTGGTCAAACAAGAAGAAGAGGTGGTGGTGGTGGTCGTCTGCCACAAGTCTACCATCTGCCAGTCTGCCTCCAGACCACAAACTTACACTCAGACAGGAAGAGTGCCTCCCTCCTCCCCCATTCCTCTTCCCTTTCCCTTCCCCTCCCCCTTCCTTCCTTTCCCTCGCCCTCGCCAGTCGCGGTGTGGCCTCTCGATAACTACCTCCCCCCCCCCAACCCCACAACCTCCGACCCCCCCCCACCTTCAAACAGTCAAGGGGAACAAAAAAAATGAGAGAGAGAGAGAGAGAGAGAGAGAGAGAGAGAGAGAGAGAGAGGGGCATCATGACCCCCATACCTCTCACTGTAATTCATGTATTCATCATCATATTCTTTTTCCTTTTAAGTCTGTAGCTAAAAGTATATATATATATATAAAAGTAAAATTTGAATTTTCGTCTAAGAACATTCTGTCATATTCATGACCAAAGCATAATGATATTATAATGATATCATGATGATTCCATGATGATATCATTATCATCAAAAGCATAATGATATTATAATGATATCATGATGATTCTATGATGATATTATAATGATATTATAATGATATCATGATGATTCTATGATGATATCATTATCATCAAAAGCATAATGATATTATAATGATATCATGATGATTCTATGATGATATCATTATCATCAAAAGCATAATGATATTATAATGATATCATAATGATTCTATGATGATATTATAATGATATTATAATGATATCATAATGATTCTATGATGATATTATAATGATATTATAATGATATCAAGATGATTCCATGATGATATCATTATCATCAAAAGCAAAAACGATAAAGTGACACTAATTCCCCCTACATCGTGGATGAAGCCATCACCATAATGACTCTCTACCTCCCTCACCAACATCACCATTATGACTCTCTACTTCCCTAACCATCACCATTATGACTCTCTACTTCCCTCCTTACCATCACCATCACGACTCTCTACTTCCCTCCTTACCATCACCATCACGACTCTCTACTTCCCTCACCATCACGACTCTCTACTTCCCTCCTTACCATCACCATCACGACTCTCTACTTCCCTCACCATCACGACTCTCTACTTCCCTCCTTACCATCACCATCACGACTCTCTACTTCCCTCACCATCACGACTCTCTACTTCCCTCACAGCCACCACCAACACCACTACACCTACCATCACTCTACCACTTCACCTACACCACCACTTACACCACCACTTACACCACTAACCTTACCCCACTGCCCAGGCCACCCACCTACTACCACACTACCACCACCACCACACCAGGAGGCACCTTCTCCTACCACACTACCACCACCACCACACCAAGAGGCACCTTCTCCTACCACACTACCACCACCACCACACACAGTCAAACTCACCTTGTCCCATATTTGTGGCTACCTGTGAAGGCCAAGCCAGAGCAGTGCCAAGGGCCTGCAGTGCTGGGAGCGTCTTTACACTGCTGTGTGTGTGTGTGTGTGTGTGTGTGTATGTGTGTGTGTACAGACAAGTACCACAGCAACACACACACACACACACACACACACACACACATACGTCTATCTATTACCATACCACATACCACACTCGCTACCACAACCATAACCACACCTGCCACCACCACCACAACCACCACCACAACTACCACCACAACCACAATCACCACCACACCTGCCACCACAACCACACCTGCCACCACAACCACACCTGCCACCACAACCACACCTGCCACCACAACCACAACCACTACAACCACCACCACCAAACCTGCCACCACAACCACTACAACCACCACACCTGCCACCACAACCACACCTGCCACCACAACTACCACCACACCTGCCACCACAACCACAATCACCACCACACCTGCCACCACAACCACAACTACCACCACACCTGCCACCACAACCACACCTGCCACCACAACCACACCTGCCACCACAACTACCACCACACCTGCCACCACAACTACCACCACCACCACCACACCTGCCACCACACCTGCCACCAGGTGTGGCAAACGAGGCCTCACAACAACAAGGTGGACGAGGAATGCATTGAATGCATTGCCACCTGGTCGGAGACAGCGGTGGTAGTGGTGGCACAGTGGTGTAAACACCCTTCATGCCACCCTAACACCTTATACGCTGTCCTGACACCCTGTACGCCGTCCTTACACCTTATACGCCGCCCTAACACCTGACACGCTGTCCTAACACATTATATACGCCGCCCTAAAACCCTTATGTGACATCCTAACACCCTTATACGCCGCCCTAACACCCACATACGCCGCCCTAACACCCATATACGCCAGCCTAACACCCATATACGCCGGCCTTACACCCACATACGCCGGCCTTACACCCATATACGCCGGTCCTATACCCACATACGCCGGCCTTACACCCATATACGCCGGTCCTAAACCCATATACGCCGGCCTTACACCCATATACGCCGCCCTAAAAACCCTTACAGAAAAGCCCAGAGGACGTCCCCTCACAGCCGTAGGAGACTAAGGAACTACGCCTTTCAGCGTAGCATTTACTCGTATATCAAATAATGACGCGCCTGGTTCAAAGAGCCCCTACGCTTACAGTGGGCCAGTGTGCCTCCCATATTCTACCATCACTA
>NC_092241.1:8119568-8122068 GCF_036320965.1 Panulirus ornatus | reverse complement strand
AAATAACTGTAACAGATCTGTTGAGTGGATTTCTGAGGTGCCTTTTCTTCCGAGCTTCATCGTGTGTGTGTGTGTGTGTGTGTGTGTGTGTGTGTGTGTGTGTGTGAGGTCATGTCTTCGCATACGTTTGACCCTGAGTGTGTGTATGTAAACGTGCGTGTGTATGTGTATGTGAGTGATCATTTACGTGTATAATGTGTGGGTATGTATGCATTCATACGTAGTTGTGCGTGTAACATATATATATATATATATATATATATATATATATATATATATATATATATATATAGAGAGAGAGAGAGAGAGAGAGAGAGAGAGAGAGAGAGATGCGCCCGCGCGTGTGTGTGTGTGTGTGTGTGTGTGTGTGTGTGTGAGGCCCACTACGGCCACAGTGACCACTAGCATTTTTTTTACGCTCTGGTTGGCTCTGCTTTCTAAGCGGCGCTCAGCGAGCGGCCTCTGACTTCCTCATTCCTGGCGTGACATATGCTCCAGGAATGAGCAGGAATGGCCCTACGGGGGGAGGGGGGGAGGGGGAGGTTAAGGGGGGAGGGGGATGTTAAGGGGGGAGGGGGAGGTTAAGGGGGGAGGGGATAGATGGGGGTGATGTGGTTGAGGAGTGCGTGAGGAGTGGGTGAGGAGTGGGTGAGGGGTGGGTGGGTGAGTGGAAAGACATTCTTCCCTCACTACCTACCAGTCTATCTATCCTGCGTACGTACTAATCTATCTACCTATCTATCGACGGACCTACCTACCCATTTACCTACCTACCTACCTATCTACCTACCTACTTACCTATCAACCTATTTGCCTACGTACTATTCTACCTACCTATCTACAGACGGACCTGCCTCTCTATTTAACAAGGGTGAAGAGGAGAGGATGGAGGAGGAGGGAGAAAGGGTGAAGGAGGTAGGGAGTAAAGGAATAAGAAGGAAGATGATGATAGACGAGTGTGACGAATAGAGTTGACGAGAAGGAGGAGGAAGAGGAGGAGGAAGAAGAGGAAGAGGGGAAGGAGGAGGAGGAGGAGAAGCAGGAAGAAGAAAAGTAAGAGGAGGAGAGGAAGGAGGAGTAAAAGGAGAGGGAGAAGGCATATACTCCTCCCAACCCACCACAACAAGAGAGGAAGCCAGGAGGTCACAACAGGAAGACGATGGATAAAATGACAATTGAGGGTGGGTACACACACACAGCAGCACCAGACGGAGGCCTTGGAGACAAGAACTCCCTTTCAACCCCCCTGCGGCCACAGAGAGCGGGGGACCCCCCTACCGCCCCAAAGGGCTCCCTAGCGACGTATCATGTCACCCAGACGACCCTTGGCCAAGGAATTTACATACAATACAAAGTCGGAGACGGTGGCTGGTCACAACGCTTAGGGCCTTCTTCACACCACAACGTCCCAGAGCAGGCCTCCGGCTCACTCTAAATACACACACACACACACACACAAACACACACACACACACACACACACACACACACACATATACATATAATACGGTAAGTTCCGAAGTGATTACAACACGAAAGTGCACTTGGGAACTTCTCGTGTTTCATTTCCTCGAGGGCTCGTAAGAATATACTTGATCATCCACTCAACTACGATCCTTTTCCAATATATATATATATATATATATATATATATATATATATATATATATATATATATATATATAAAGGCACGTTCTGGCAGCAAATAGACAGAACAATAATGCATTTCTGAGCAGCTCCGTGTCTCAGCAGTGTCACCAAATCCTTCAATGACTCGGATAAACACTATCGCTTGGTGAGCGGCCGGCCACAACTCACAGGTGTTGGTAACAGTGGTTAAGCTCTTACATTAGCGATACCTCGCTAGATTTAGCACACAATGCAACGTGACTATATGTTTACGCCTCTGGACGTCAGCGCACTCCAAAGCATATATTAAAATAGCCTGACAGGTTGTCTTTTGCCATTTGCTTCGGTTCAAAGTCACTCCTTTTTCTTTAACAGAGGTCTCTCTCTCTCTCTCTCTCTCTCTCTCTCTCTCTCTCTCTCTCTCTCTCTCTCTCTCTCTCTCTCTCTCTACGGTCGAGGATTGGTGGGGATTCGAAGCAAGGAGGCAGTGAGGGGCAAAGGGACCATCATTATCACATCATCTACCCTCGTTGAACGAAGATGTTGGAATGATCTCTTATCTCTTATCTTTTTTTTTACCCCTCTTCTTATGACTCTTCTACCTTGAATGTTTTCGAGGTCTTCAAATACCTTTTGGGACTATGATTAACCCTTCCTGCATATTCCCTCCCCTCCGCTCGCTCCCAGGCCTCCTGCCTCTCACTTCCACTTTCCATTCTAGATCATCAACTGTTCGAGGTTGAGGCAGAAACATTTTGATCCTTCACCAAACGCCATATTTACATACATCAAGCAACACCAACAACGTCTGCTAACGTGATCTCCATATTCGCTTGGCCACTGAGGCCGTGGATCAGGTAATCATAAACAT
>NC_092241.1:8107068-8114568 GCF_036320965.1 Panulirus ornatus | reverse complement strand
CAAATGATATAATCATATATGATATAGTCTTATAAGTTATAAAAGATATATTCTATATATAGCGTAGAAAAGGGGGGGATTCTAATGTGTCTATACCGTCAAGCGTTTCTTCGATCTACTGTCACCAAAAAGAGACATATCTACTCGAAGGACTACATCTACTTGGCTACAAATCTACGCGAAGATCTACGACAGCACAAGTGAGGAGTGAGGAAGGGGAAAATGGAATGTGTGTGTGACGGGTCGTCAGTGACCGCTACACAGTTGACTGGGGTTAATACAATCTGGTCTGGAAGACTGCTTTACGTAAGCGCCAATGACCTCTCTCTCTCTCTCTCTCTCTCTCTCTCTCTCTCTCTCTCTCTCTCTCTCTCTCTCTCTCTCTCTCTCATACACGCCTTGGCTAAAACCCTAAAAAAAAAAGAAAAAGAGAAACAAATATATGACACCTATGTACAGTAACTCCTCCCCCATCCCCTCCTTACTGAATCGTGGGGAAAATCGCTAATAACGCCCCTTACCCTTTGAAATAACGCCCCTTATCCTTGAAATAACGCACCTTACCCTTTGAAATAACGCACCTTACCCTTGAAACAACGCCCTTTACCCTTTGAAATAACGCACCTTACCCTTGAAACAACGCCCTTTACCCTTTGAAATAACGCACCTTACCCTTGAAACAACGCCCTTTACCCTTTGAAATAACGCACCTTACCCTTGAAACAACGCCCTTACCCTTTGAAATAACGACTCTTACCCTTTTAAACAACGACCCTTACCTTTTTAAATAACGACCCTTACCCATTTACATAACGACCCTTACCCTTTTAAATATCGCCCCTTACCCATTTAAACAACGACCCTTACCCTTCTAAATAACGCCCCTTACCCATTTAAATAACGACCCTTACCCTTCTAAATAACGCCCCTTACCCATTTAAATAACGCCCCTTACCCTTTTAAACAACGACCCTTACCCTTCTAAATAACGCCCCTTACCCATTTAAACAACGACCCTTACCCTTCTAAATAACGCCCCTTACCCATTTAAATAACGCCCCTTACCCTTTGAAATAACGACCCTTACCCTTTTAAACAACGACCTTTACCCTTCTAAATAACGCCCCTTACCCATTTAAATAACGACCCTTACCCTTTGAAATAACGACCCTTACCCTTTTAAACAACGACCCTTACCCTTCTAAATAACGCCCCTTATCCATTTAAATAACGACCCTTACCCTTTTAAATAACGACCCTTACCCATTAAGAATGATCACTGAAATACATATTTCACCTCATTTCCTCCCTCACCACCTCTGCTGGAGGGAGGGCGTTCTTAAGCCTAGCGAGTTCTTAAGCCTAGCGAGTTCTTAAGCCTAGCGAGTTCTTAAGCCTAGCGAGTTCTTAAGCCTAGCGAGTTCTTAAGCCTAGCGAGTTCTTAAGCCTAGCGAGTTCTTAAGCCTAGCGAGTTCTTAGCCTAGCGAGTTCTTAGCCTAGCGCTGTCCCACTTCAGACCTGAGGTTAAATGCGCTGAAAATGTCTAAATATAAACGCCAGCTGGTCTGTAATGATTAGAAGGTCAACACAGCTATCAGTCAGTACTGGTGCACTTAATACATATATACATGGCTTATCCTTGATACATATACATGGCTTATCCTTGATACATATACATGGCTTATCCTTGATACATATACATGGCTTATCCTTGATACATATACATGGCTTATCCTTGATACATATACATGGCTTATCCTTGATACATATACATGGCTTATCCTTGATACATATACATGGCTTATCCTTGATACATATACATGGCTTATCGTTGATATATATACATGGCTTTTCCTTAACACATATATACATGGTTTATCCTTAATACATATACAAAGCTTATCCTTAATACATATACATGCCTCCCCTTATTATATATTCATGGCTTTTCCTTAATACATATGCATGGTTTATCCGTAATACATACACATGGCTTATCGTTGATACATATACATGGCTTTTCCTTAATACATATACATGCCTCCCCTTAATATATATTCATGGCTTTTCCTTAATACATATGCATGGTTTATCCGTAATACATACACATAGCTTATCGTTGATACATATACATGGCTTTTCCTTAATACATATACATGCCTCCCCTTAATATATATTCATGGCTTTTCCTTAATACATATGCATGGTTTATCCGTAATACATACACATAGCTTATCGTTGATACATATACATGGCTTTTCCTTAATACATATACATGGCTTATCCCATGTTTTCTTCTCCTTCTTTTCAAACTCCGCATGGGAGTAGTGCTGTGAGGTGAGAACACACTATAACAAGATGTATAATATTTCTTTTTGTTAATTACCATACGTGGTTATGATTTGGATGCTAGCGGACGAAGTTTGAGCGTCTGAAATAGCGATGGGCAACGTGTGATATGAAAATTAAAAGCTATCTCAAAATAGTGTAGTTGATCCTGATGAAAAAACCTGATGTGAATCTTCAATGGTGTGAATCTTGGTAAGTGTGAATATTCGTTACTTATATACACAAGAGAGATGTGACCTTGCGATGAATATCCAAACGAGAGAAGGCAAGTACAGCTAAACGCTAAATTGGTCTTCTAGTTCAACAGAACCTCTTTAACCATCTGTGCACAACACTTGTGTACAGTGGTTCTATTTTGACGAGTGTACATCAAAGTAATCACAAGTGTGGAGGTATTTTTTTCTACTTAAAATAACCACTGCTTTACCACTGGCCCAGTGGGTGAGGTCAGTCTGTCTGGGGTCGTCCCCCTGAAATGACCACTGATTGCTTATCAGTGGCCCACTGAAGAGGTGAGGGGGAAAACCACCTATCATGGGTGAAGCTAATCACCCATGATGGGGGGGGGGGGGGAACAGATGGATGAGAGGAACAGATGGATGAGGAGGAGTATGAGGTAACCTCATCTGTCCCTCATACGTCCACCTTGACCTTGCTTAGACATAATTTAGTGGTTAGTGGTGGAGGTTCAAGGTGTGTTGCATCTCTCTCTCTCTCTCTCTCTCTCTCTCTCTCTCTCTCTCTCTCTCTCTCTCTCTCTCTCTCTCTCTCTCTCTCTCTCTCTCAAGGTAAATAAAAACAACAACAACCAGTCTCGTCTCCCCCAGATGACACCATAAAAGGCACTTGACCTTTTACACCAGAGAGAGAATGGCCTTCGGTTACCCCACACATATCTTAGGCCTTTAGGCCTATAGACTCCTACATCTCCCCCCCCCTAAACACTCTCCCTTCTTTCCTTCCCCACCACCTTCTCCCTCTTTACCTCCCCACCATCTCCTCATAGAACACATCCCTTTCTCCATCTCTCCAACACCATACACCACTCATCATCATCGAAGATTCACATACTCAGTTTCTTTCCACAGACCCACACTCCTTCTACTGTTATCAGCCAGACACTAGTGAAGTGTGCTATCAGCTTCGAGTGTTATCTCCACAATACGATACCTTCTCTCACATTCGTCAATATAAACACAGTTGTGTTAGGTGCTTAAAGCATCGTGGAGTTACCAGGAACATATATTTCTCTGATGGTTTTAGAAATATATATATATATATATATATATATATATACATATATATATATATATATATATATATATATATATATATATATATATATATATATATATATATATATATACATATGCTTCGTGTTTTTTCACTGCGTGCATTCATCCTGTTTTCAGTTCTTTCGTGTGCATTCATCCTGTTTTCAGTTCTTTCGTGTGCATTCTTCCTGTTTTCAGTTCTTTCGTGTGCATTCATCCTGTTTTCAGTTCTTTCGTGTGCATTCTTCATGTTTTCAGTTCTTTCGTGTGCATTCTTCCTGTTTTCAGTTCTTTCGTGTGCATTCATCCTGTTTTCAGTTCTTTCGTGTGCATTCTTCCTGTTTTCAGTTCTTTCGTGTGCATTCTTCATGTTTTCAGTTCTTTCGTGTGCATTCTTTCTGTTTTCAGTTCTTTCGTGTGCATTATTCATGTTTTCAGTTCTTTCGTGTGCATTATCCTGTTTTCAGTTCTTTCGTGTGCATTCATCCTGTTTTCAGTTCTTTCGTGTGCATTCATCCTGTTTTCAGTTCTTTCGTGTGCATTCTTCCTGTTTTCAGTTCTTTCGTGTGCAATCTTCATGTTTCTAATTCTTTCGTGTGCATTCATCTTGCTTTCAGTTAACCCGTGCATCATCTATTTAAGTTACGTCGAGCCAATAAACTCAGATATGTTTATATTTATCCATAAATTGATAAGAAAGCAGTGCTATCCATGTAGAAAATTAAAATGGCTTTGATTTTGTGGCTTCTACAATGTACTCTACGTTTCAAAATGGGTTATAGATACTGATGAAATTGATTTCGCAGACACTAATAATTAAATAAATCATTTAATTCTTTAGCAGTTACTTCATTTATCATTGTCTTCTTGTTTCTTCCACACCCTTTTCCTCCCTCCACCTCTTATCCTCCCATCCACTCACCCGACCATCCACCACACACCCGACCATCCACCACACGTAGCAAAATGATTCGTCACATGTATACACGGGAATGAATACGTCCACGCACGCGCGCCTACAGAACCGCACGCACATTTACACGCCCCAGATTCTCTCTCTCATACACACACACACACACACACCTGTGTGTTAACGGCAGCATGCGAGAATACGTCGAGCAACTGGTACCTAATACTGCAGAACCTAATTTTCCACTCGAGGTGCTCAAAATCTGTCTCTTTTTCCCTAAAACGCTTAAAATGTCTCTTCTTTCCCTAAAAAAACGCTTAAAATGTCTCTTCTTTCCCTAAAATGTTTAAAATCTGTCTCTTCTTCCTCTAAAACGCTTAAAATCTGTCTCTTCTTTCCCTAAAACGCTTAAAATGTCTCTTCTTTCCCTAAAACGCTTAAAATGTCTCTTCTTTCCCTAAAACGCTTAAAATGTCTCTTCTTTCCCTAAAACGCTTAAAATGTCTCTTCTTTCCCTAAAACGCTTTAAATGTCTCTTCTTTCCCTAAAATGCTTAAAATCTGTCTCTTCTTCCTCTAAAACGCTTAAAATCTGTCTCTTATTTCCCTAAAATACTTAAAATCTGTCTCTTCTTTCCCTAAAATACTTAAAATCTGTCTCTTCTTCCTCTAAAACTCTTAAAATCTGTCTCATCTTCCTCAAAAACTCTTAAAATCTGTCTCATCTTCCTCTAAAACTCTTAAAATCTGTCTCTTCTTCCTCTAAAACTCCTAAAATCTGTCTCATCTTCCTCTAAAACGCTTAAAGACTGTCTCTTCTTTTCCCCCACACGCTGTAAACCAGTCTCTAGTTCCTCATAACAGGCCTCAAAAGAACAAGCTAAAAGTGGAATGGGGAGAAGGGAGGAAAATGATGACCAAGGGGTGGGGAGAAAGGAGGAAAAGATGACCCAGGAAAATGTGTGTGTGTGTGTGTGTGTGTGTGAGAGAGAGAGAGAGAGAGAGAGAGAGAGAGAGAGAGAGAGAGAGAGAGAGAGAGAGAGAGAGAGAGAGAGAGAGAGAGAGAGAGAGAGTAAATACCAATTAGTCTTGTTCTGGGAGTGGGAGGGGGGAGGGGGCCTACACTCGTGAAGGAGGCACCCCCTACCCCCACCTCATCTCTTGAACGGTGTATGTTAATCATACAACAATTTTTTCTTTCTAAGCTTCTGCATGTGTTGTCCACATTCAATTTTTCACACCTCAGTACGTATTTCATTCATCGACCGTTCCTATATCATAAGATTTCCGGATATATATATATATATATATATATATATATATATATATATATATATATATATATATATATATATATATAGATATATATATATATATATAATTTATAAAACGATTCTTGCTTATTCTATGCTATGTTGTGGCAAAGAACTGTTGTATCTTTGCATGTGGAAGTTATAAAACTGGTTTAGAAAGACGAATGTTGTGATCAAGTCACCCCTTACTCTACTTTACTCATGGCGAAATTCTCGACGGGAAAAATACACATAATTCTCTTACACGTAGTAACAACAACATCGCTGCGTTCCTCTGCACCTTCTCTATCAACTCTTTGTGCCTCTTTAAGTACGGTCACCAAACCTGGAATAACATGTTCCAGCTCTAGCCAAATACAAGATTTTGAACAGTTTGCTGAACATTTCCTTCTCCACCGTACGTGAATGCAATTCTAATGTTTGCCAGCAGGTGTTCGTGTGTGTGTGTGTGTGTGTGTGTGTGTGTGTGTGTGTGTGTGTGTGTGTGTGTGTGAGTGTGTGTGTGTGTTGTAGAAGGTGAGCTGGGGTTGCCAACGTGTTGGACCCATGACTGAAGCGCCCTTGAGCCCTGGCCATGATAATGCCAGTGTCCAGTCACTAGCAAGGTTGTCTGAAGGCTGTGGTGGAGGTGGTGGTGGTAGTGTGTGTGTGTGGCAGTGGTGGTGTGTGGTATGGAGGTGGTGGTGGTGTGTGGTGTGGAGGTGGTTGTGGTGTGGTGGTGGGGGAGTGTGGTATGAAGGGAGCAATAAGAAGATCTTTGGAGAGACAGACTATGAACTAAATGCTCTGGGAGGAGGAAGAAGAAGAAGAAGAAGAAGAAGAAGAAGAAGAAGAAGAAAAGGAGGAGGAGGAGGAGGAGGAGGAGGAGGAGGAGGAGGAGGAGGAGGAGGAGGAGGAGAAGAAGAAGGAGGAGGATGGGGACCTAGTACCCATGAATACTTTCTACGAGACCTTACCAAAAGAGAAGAGGTGATGTAAAAAAAAAAAAAGACGACACTGAAGAGACAGAAAGAGACAGGGACAGAAGAACGAACG
Source organism: Panulirus ornatus (assembly GCF_036320965.1). NCBI lineage: Eukaryota > Metazoa > Arthropoda > Malacostraca > Decapoda > Palinuridae > Panulirus > Panulirus ornatus. Next base: position 8,107,688 of record NC_092241.1, on the reverse strand, counting down.
GTAGCGTCTGGTGTGTGTGATAACAGACGGTAGTCCATAATGACCCGTCAGTACATTTCCTGAAGAAGGTCATTACCTGGAGAAGGTCACTACCTAGTGATCCTGTGCTGGCTACACACACTTAACGGGAAGGAGCACCCGTGCCTGACGTGGCCAGCCAATGGCAGATGTACAGGGAAGAAGAGGAGGAGGAGGAGGAGGAGGAGGTGGTGGTGGAAAAAAGGAGTACATAATGGCAGTGGTGGTAGAGGAAGAGGAGCAGGAGGAGGCGTGCATAATGGTAGTGGTGGTATGGGAAGAGGAGGAGGAGGTGAAGGAAGGAATGGTGTGAGGAGGAGGTGTTGGCTGGAGGAGGAAGCATGTAGAGGAAATAGGAGGTGGAGGAACAGGAGACGATGGAGGGGAGAAACTGATTGGAGAACGAGGAAGAGGGAGATCATAGTCAGATGGAAAAGGAAGAGGAGTATAAGAGAGAAATAGGCAGAGGAAGAGAAACGAACAACAGGCGTAGAAAAGGGAAGGGAAGGAGGAGGAGGAGGAGGAGGAGGAGGAGGAGGAGAGGAGGAGGAGGTAGAAGATTTGATGCTGCAGTGAGAAAACGTAAATGGGAGTGACAACAA